>NC_073344.2:30655000-30867500 GCF_027580225.2 Misgurnus anguillicaudatus
TTTACATTAACTCTTTACTTGCAAGGGTTTCAGTACGAAGGCACAATAACATCACATCTAATGATCTAGAACAAATTCAAGTGAACTTTATAGAAACCAAGCTAATATTTCATGACTACAATGCTTGCTTGTAATAAATTGAATCATAAGTTTAAAAAGTCACTTCTTTTACACGCCCCATTACACCGAACAGCACGGATAGGATTGTGGGATATCAGAAGCAGTCAAGAGTACAAATAAGCTGAATTCAATACGTGACCACATGATGCCGGTGGGAGACATGATGTTATACACGCATTGGATTCAGACATGCCATTTCTTCAATATATTGCCTGTGCAGGCGGGATTTTTCAAGTTTGAAAGTCAATAAATCAAGTCAGTTGTGTTTGGAATACTATCATACTGCATTCCGCACACTGTGTACGGTATACTGCCTATGACTGTTATAATATAAAGGCAAATATACAAAATAATACTATTCTGTACATTATGGTTAAACTAACGAGGAGCACACTTAGAAAAAATGGTCTAAAAATTATCACGGGGTACAAATATGGATACATTTGTTACAAATATTTATACCGCGGGGCTGTTGAATGCTTTATTCTGATTGGTTGAGAAATGTTAGACGGGTGTTAATTGTTTTCAATAACCACACACCTAACCTTTCAAATGTCCTAAAAATAGGCACCGGAGCAATATTTTTGGTAATCATGGTATAAGTGGAATAATTGACTCTGTTCCTTTGAATTATTCGGAAATAATGCACACCCACGGTCTAACCAAATTGGGTGTGCATTATTTTCTCATAATTCAATGGCCCATCGTCAATTATTCCTTATGTATCTCTAAGGTACTAAAATGAACTGTTTAGGTGCAAATGTGTATTTTTAAAGGGTAGTGGCCATTTTTCCTTTTTTTCTGACAGTGCAGTCGTGTTATTTTGCATTTTTAAGTCAATATACATAATTTGGAATATTGTTGGAATGGGATCTCTTTTTTGTGAAATATATTACAGAGAATATAAAAGGATGGTGCAAGCTTTTAAAAGTGTTGAAAAGGATGTGAAACAGCATTATTACGAAACTGAAATTGCTTTAAATGTTTTTAGCACTACGCTGCCGTGATAAGACCTCATTATATGCACTTTAATACAGCAGGGGTTCTTCAGTTACCATGTCAGAAATAAATGGGTATTTTTTATCTTTAATATGAAATGTCCTAACTTAGGTTATCCAATTAAACAATGTGTGAGATGTTGGGATGAAAATCTATAGGTCTGAAACCATAAACTAATACAAAGATAGACTAAAAGGAGTTAAGGGACATTCCACTTTTTTTTTGAAAATATGCTAATTTTCCAGCTCCTCTAAAGTAAAACATTTGATTCTTACCGTTTTTGAATCCATTCAGTCGATCTCTGGGTCTGGCACTAGCAATTTTAGCATAGCTTAGCATAATCCATTGAATCTGATTAGACCATTAGCATCGCACAAAAAAATAACCAAAGAGTTTCAATATTTTTCCTATTTAAAACTTGACTCTTCTGTAGTTACATGGTGTACTAAAACCGACGGAAAATTAAAAGTTGCGATTTTCTAAGCAGATTTGGCTAGGAACTATACTTTGAAAAATAATCAAGGACTTTGCTGCTGTAACATGGCTGCAGCAGGCGTAGTGATATTACGCACTGCCCGAAAATAGTCCCCTTGGTTACTTTCAATAGCAGGGGATTATTTTTGGGCAGTGCGTAATATCACTACACGATGTAACTACAGAAGAGTCAAGTTTTAAATAGGAAAAATATATAAACTCTTTGGATATTTTTTAGCACGATGCTAATGGTCTAATCAGATTCAATGGATTGTGCTAAGCTATGCTAAAAATCTCCAGACCCGGAGATCAGCTAAATGGATTCCAAAACGTAAGAATGAAATGTTTAACTCTAGGGGAGCTGGAAAATGTGTACCTTTAAAGGCGGGGTGCATGATTTTTGAAAAACACTTAAAAAATTCAAAAGGGAGTCGAAACACACTTGTAGCCAATCAGCAGTAAGGGACGTGTCTACTAACCAACATCGTTGCCTGGGTTGTGTATGTGTGGGACGGGTCTATCAAAAGAAGGTCCAGATTCTATTGGGGTAGGGGCGTGTTTGTTTAGGTGATTTCAGTTGTAAACATTGGCTTTCAGAGGTCATGCACCCCACCTTTAATTTTAAGATGGAAAGACATCAAAACCTAGTGCATACAGTAGTGCAAGGGTTTTCAAACTGGGGTCTGGGGACCCACAGGGGGCCTCCAGCAGGTCCCCAGAATATTTATTCTATTGGGGTAGGGGCGTGTTTGTTTAGGTGATTTCAATTGTAAACATTGGCTTTCAGAGGTCATGCACCCCACCTTTAATTTTAAGATGGAAAGACATCAAAACCTAGTGCATACAGTAGTGCAAGGGTTTTCAAACTGGGGTCTGGGGACCCACAGGGGGCCTCCAGCAGGTCCCCAGAATAAGTTTTAAGATTTATCTCTTTAACTTTCATTTGTTGCTATATGCATTTCAGAATAATTTAGATTTTCTTATTATTTCTAGTGTGTTGTTTTTTATTACCGTCACCTTTATCTCGCTTAAAATCCATTATAAAAAAAAATTCCTCCAGAATTACTCCATATATATTTTTAGGTAGGAGGTCCCTCACAAAAGATTAATCATAATTTGGGGGTCCATGCATAATAAAGTTTAAAAACCCCTGCAGTAGCGTACAGCATGTTTACACTATATGTCCAAAGTAAGCGCTGTGAATCCAGGCGGATGCACAATACAATTGTTGTTGTCATCATCCATCAGTTTCCTCCTGGCACGGCCGCCCCGTTACCCAATTTAGCGTCGTATTATCTTACCAGTACCCCTCCTCCGAACATGAAACGGCAATCTTTGGCTGCATATTTGGGTCAGGCATTAGAGCCGCACTTCTGACGTGTATACTAACACGCTGTGCTATCTCTCCTCTCTGGGACTCAGCCACCGTTTGCATGAATAAACGAGTGGAACATGCAGGAAGAGACCCGTGGGTACCAAGCGTTTGATCCTTATCGAAGCACATTTTATAGATATCAGAGCCTGGCGTCTACTGGGACTGGATGACTCTATTCCAAACAGCAAAATACAAAAAAAAATAGACGGAAAACATTCTCGTCGCGTCTTTCATCCTGATTCTCAGGAGGGTCGAGATGGGTTTGTGGTTTACGTGAGCTTAAGAGAGTCACGCTCGCTGTCGGTTTTGCTATTGATGAGACGAAGATGTCATATAAGAAATTCTACAGCTATATTGATGTTTCTGAAATAATGTGGTTAGACTCCGACCCCAAATAATAACGTACCGATATAGTATAACTAGGGGCGGTCACACTAGAGTTTTCATTTCATTGATTGCATGCAAAGGCGTCAGAGCGGAAACTCAAGATTGTGCTGTTTGCTGCGTACCAAAGTTTAGGTCTTGTGAATTCTGACGTGCGAATTCGTATCACATGGAGATATGTGACCAGTAGAAAACCTGTACTTCACGGCATTACTTTTTTTCTCGACTGAAAGGCACAAATGGACAAAGCCAAAGGTCATACGAAAGGCTCCCTGCAAGCAAAGTCCGACGAATATTTGCATGCTAGTGCAACCCAATATCGCGCAGGTGCGTGACTGTTTCACGTGTGGACCAGCGTGAGGGTGTCACGTTTTGCCGGTTTTTAGCGTGGGCATGTCACGTTTTCTGTTTGTGTCGCTTTCACGTTTTGGTTACTCAACTTTTTTGTCCTAATTTCTTACCATTGTCGCTTCGGTTTAGGGTTAGATTTACATAAAATGACATCCTTACCTAAACAAACTCTAACCCCAACATCAGGCGACAATTGGTTAAAGTTTAGAAAATATAAAAGAATAAGTCTTGTATCTTCTTTTTTTTTATAAACCAATACTTAAAGTGACAAATACACAAGCACCAAATCTAACCCTAAACCGAAGCGAAAATGGTTCGAAAATAGGACAAAAAAGTTGAGTAACCAAAACGTGAAAGTGACACAAACAGAAAACGTGACATGCTCACGTTCAAAACCGGCAAAACGTGACATTTTCACGTTGGTCCATACGTGAAATAGTCACGTATTTGCGTGATATAGGGTTGGCTAGTGTGACCGATAAAAACTACGCTTGCTAAACGATACTGTAATGTAATTTAGCAGTGTGTTAGCTTTGAGATCATCTATATGCTAGCCTACATTGCCAAAATGTACTTTTAGCACATATACATGTGCAAAAATTACAGCCTTGTGGACCAAAATATTGATGACTCATGGAGTACTCGCTGATTTTGTCCAATCAGATGGTCTGAAGGGAAATGATAATGTCTTTCCTGCTAATACCACCTATTTCTGACTAACAAGTCAGTCCTTGTGTTATTAAATCTGGGTTTTTTAAATATCAGAGGACATCTAGAGGTCTGTTAAATTGGTTAATGGGGCAGCCATGCCAAGCTAAAAAGAAAAACAAACAGCTCTTTCTTTCTTAATAAAGCAAGCTTAATAATGGACTGTGTCTCAGTATAAATGCGTCTTGGTAACCTCGCAGGGAATTTTATTAGCGCTGAATAAGCTATAAAACACTGCCTGGCGGTTTTAACTATTTCACATAATCTGACGCATGTCTGCAACCCTCCACATCAAGTTAAAAATATAAAAGTCTCTGCTTTACTCTGGAAGGTTGTGGCATTAGCCACAGGCTAATGCTAACACACATCATGAATATTCATCCGACATTTGATTTAATCCCTAGCTCTTTGTAATATGCGGCGACAAACACGTACAAAAGTTTGTTATCGATTCGGTTTACCTCTGATGTTTTCTCCTAGCATGCAGTCATATTTACACTTAGCGTTCAGTCCGAACGCATTGACTCTAGCGTGTCCCACTGCAATTATTCTCAATTCATAATTAATGCGCAGCGGTCTGGGAGCTCATTTAGGCTTGCACGTGTGCTGTGTGTGGCTGTCAGTCCCCATCACGGTAAACAGCAGCGGCCAACGAGAGCACCCGGCGTGTTAGCGCATTAGCGGGACTCGTGGGAGCTGTTCTTTGTGGCATGCTGTTGTTTTTTTGTGGCGAGAGACGCACAAACACAGCCAGAGGAGCAACGAGAACAGATGCAGGTTGAGTTTGCACTTTCTGAGTTGTTGGTTTTATAACTTGCAAGTGATAAGCAATGCTGCCGTTAAACGTAATATGTGTGAGATTCATTCTTAGAATAAACAACTTGCAGATTTTTGTCATGCTATGTTTGTTATAAATCAGAACATTTTATATGCAAAATGTAATGGTTTTGTATTGAATCTTCCTATAATTATGGACACGTGACTGCAGTTGCATTTTATATAAATGTGCCAAACCGTCCATAAGCTGTATTCCCAAATATATATATATATATATATATATATATATATATATATATATATATATATATATATATATATATATATATATTTCTCTGTCCAAAAAAATATGCTAAATACATTTGGTAGAAAGTAAAGCTCATTAAATAATTTTTTTAATTTGAAAATATATTTAGTTTTAACCTTCATATATTAACATACATTTCAAAATGTATTTCAGAGGCAACAAATACATTTCTAATTTTGCAACCCATAAGCAAAGAATATATTTTCCGGTTTGTATAAAATATATAAAGTATAAAATGTATGCATACAATTATAAATATATTTTTGCAGTTGAAAATATATTTCATTTTAACTTTTTAAAACCTGTTAGGGCTCAGTCACACCAAAAGCGCTTTAAACGCTTGCAAACGCAAGCCGCGACGCACTGCCTTTTTTAAAAAAGAGCAGTGCAGCGCGGCTTTTCATATTGCTAAGCAACCACCGAGTCAGCTGTCTTGTCAATCAAATATTGAAGCGTGAGCGCTCTTTTGCTGTTAACTGTCATATTAGCAGAAACTTTAAAAAGAGGGCGCTTGCTCTGACCTTGTTTGAGGGTGAGAGGAGCACAAACACGCAGGAGAGAGTGAGCGAGTGGAGTCCGGTTCTTCAAAGCAACTGTAAACTTCCCTCGCCTCAACGTAAGGCCCGCCTCTCCCCTCATTCGATTGGACAATGGAAGACGCGAATGACGTCAGGCGCTCCTCCGCTCTCAGTGCTCCTTCAAAAACGCGTGCGCGGCAGGCGGCAGAAAACCGCAAGGCGCTCGGCGCGCATAAACAGCGCGCAAACGCGTCCTGCCCATAGAATATCATTCAAAAAAGGCGCCTGCAACTGCCATAAACGCTTTTGGTGTGACTGAGCCCTTATGCAAGTTTTTTTTTTCCAATGCGACGTAAATGTAAATGCTTTAAAATATATTTCTATATAAAATAAATATTTAAAAATATAAAAAATGGCCAAAATATGGTGAAAAATATATTTTTTGGAAACATATTTCAAAATATATTTCAGTACATATATCTTTGGCAATTTTTTGTATATTTTTAAATATATTTAAAATGATATATATATATATATATCATTTTAAATATATTAAATATATATATATATATGAAGAGTTTCGTTGCGAAACGAGATAAATCCATTTTTTAACATGTTTGTCAAAACATGTTTATTATTATTGTTATCATGTTAGTATTTTGTTTTTTGGTGCTACTTAGCTGTATTTTTTAAGTTATGAAGGTTTAAATCAAAACAAACCAACTGCAGTTGCATTGAAATTAATTGGAATGCACCACCAAAAAACGAGATTTCTGAACAATTAAAAAAACGGTGGTTATCTCGTTTTGCAACGAAACTCTTCATATATATATATATATATATATGCCATATGGGTTGTAAAAATATTGTACTGTATAAAAATACGTTAATTACTGAATTTTTAAAATTATATTATTTCGGCACTTTTCAACCAGGTGGGTGGGTCCTACTAGGGGGCGTCAACAAATAGGCCTCAAAATGAACAAAAATTATTAAAAATAAGACAAAACAAGCATTAATATAAGCTTAAACAGTATATTTCATTATTTTTGTACAAACATACAGTACATCCATCCAAACTCTAAGATTTTTTTGGTAGAAATTGTGAATGGGGGGCCTTCAAATATTTTTGTTGTGGACAATAAGAGTGCTTCAACGTAAAAATGTTGACAACCCCCTAATTTATAGTGTCCATGTAGCTCAATTGGAGTATTGCATTAGAAATGTGAAGGTCATGGGTTTGATTCCCAGGAAACACACATACTGATAAAATGTATTTCTTAAAATGCACTGTATGTCACTTAGGATAAAAGCATCTGCAAAATGCATAAATGTAAACTGTAAATATTGGTTCGTGCATGTTTTAGGTTAGAAATAAGATTCAATAGACTGTGCTATATTGTGAAGGCTGTTTTTGGGCACAAAGACACAACTATTTATGAAAATGCTTATTAAATAAAATCTTTCAATATATCATTCCATTAGAATATATAATTCATAACCTGCTTTATTGCGAATAAACCACAGCTTTTGACCAATCAGCATCCAGCATCACTATCTCTAATCAAATGAGGACAGTCATTACACGATATTACTGTAAAGAATGGAACGTTGTGGCGTATTGCCTTAATGCTGCATGGAATTACCGCTCATTGTTCTTAATGAGTCTGTGGGTACTTGTAGCATTGATTTTATTGTTAACAGAAAACGTGTGTGTGTATGCACCTAATGAGATATCGTATACAGACAGGCATCAAATGATTTTCTCACCTTATGTTAGACACGTGGATGCAGACGGCAGCCTGCACAGATGTTATGTTAGATGCAAATCAAGGTAGCTAATTGTTGCCTCGTGTAAACTAGACTCTGAAGTTTTGATGTATCGCTAAGCATTTCTTCATAAATTATGCACTTCTTGCAAATGTTTCGATAAAATTGCCTTCTGTTGAGAGGGGCTGCTGAGAATTTGACACTTCAAAGATGCAATCGTATAGTGTTGCGTGAGATAAGGAGTAGAGTTTGTGTGCATGGTAGACATACTGACCCAGAACGGCTTAAACCTCAGAGGAAGTAAAATATCGCGATATGCAATGGACACAAACAAAATTATTATACACGATTATAGAGCTTTATTTCTGTAACAAGACATAAAACTTTAACATTACTCCACTAAGCGGAGCATCATCCTCAATCGCGCCGCAAGAAGAGTTATGTGATCGCGGGTGATGTCCACCTGAGTTGACATAATTTGCCAGCATCGCATTTTTTATGACGCAAGACACGTCTTGAGATTGTGGACGCGAATACATGTATCCGATTCACATCCGATTTATTTCCACATATGAATGAGGCCTGAAACCGATTGGAAAATATCGGATTTTATGCGCTTTTTTCTTCTTACGCATCCGTGGATCATATCTGATCTGTTTTTAGATGTAGAAGTTTTTTATTTTATTTTCTTTTTCTTTTTTAGTTTAAACGTAGCTTAAATAAATTGATTGCAACCACTTACCTTAAAAAATTAAGTAAATTGAATGAATAATTTTTGTCAGTGTACGTATACAAAGTGTGCACGGTTACAAACATTAAACAGTGGGTGTGCACGAAGACTATTCTGATGTCACGTGCACTGTACGTGGACCCTCGCGTACGCTTAAAAATAAAATACTTCAGGCTTTAAACTTAAAAGGAATACACAAAAGGGAGGGGAGAATTATGGGTAGTGGTCGACCGATATGGGTTTTTTTATGGCCGATGCCGATACCAATATTAAGAAAGCTGTATGGCCGACCGGCCGATATAAAACAAATATTATTACAGTAAATAAGAGAAATTGGTGAAAAAATCATTTGTTATGCGTAACATTTATAAATATACCCTTTTGAAGTACTTAAACATATTTACAAGACATAATTATTGTGGATCTGACATTTCACAGTACTGTTTGATTGAATAAATGTGTTGAACTAGTGTGGTTTTGATTAACGTCATGTTAAAAAGTAAATAATGATTGGCCACTGACTGTCTGTCAGACTTTGGCTTTACATTGAGTGACATTGGGTGTCTTTTCATTATAAACATTAAAAATAAGTAATAGAGAAATGCTGGCCGATTTAAAAGATTTATTAGGCAATGCCCATAATAAACAAAAATCCAAATATCGGCCGATATATTGGCCTCTGAAATATATCGCTATATCACTAGTAATTTTCAACTCATTACCGTGGGTTCACACCAGCCGCGTTTGGCGTCAAAATCGCGTCTACCACAGCTAGTTTGCTCGCTTCATTTGCGTGTGAAAGCCAATTCTAGTCATTGAGACATTCACGCGGAAATTCGCTTCACGGGAGGGGCTTCTGCTACTCCGATCACTTTCTGTAATGACGTCACTACTAGAGCAAGCTCCTGATTGGTTAACGCGGCACGTTTTTCCGCCAAAGTTCAAAGTTTTCAACACAAACTAGACGCGCGATTGAGGCGGAATCGCGTCTTCCGCGCCGCACTGAACTCCTCATTCACACCGCGAGACCTCCAGATGCGTGTCAATGACTTAACATTGAAATCACTTGCACTTGACGCCTCTACTGCGGGTGGTCTGAACGCAGCATTAGAGTTGACATGGAAATTTTGGGTGCATTCATGAACATTGGACATTTGTTGCTAAATAATTTCCCGAAAACAAAAAGGGTAAAGGTGGTGTTACAATAACGCCGATTATCAGTCACAAAATCTTAAAATGTATGCATAACACAAAATAAATATATGGGGTATGAAAAATATGTTTTACAACTTTATTAAGTACTTTAAAGTCAATTTTCTTACTGACAAAATACTAACTAAACAATAAATTTGTTGTGGTTTAGATTAAAGTCTAAGTACTTGCTATTACAACCTCACTGATTATTTTTCTTTTAAAAAAAGAACAATTTGTCAATGGGGTAAAATAAAAATGAACCTTATTCTCACTTAAAGTCTCACAGAATTTAGTTTCCGAGAAAATAAATCTTGTTTTGAGATTATAACACAAGATAGAAATACCGATAAAGAAAATGATTTTTTTGCTCGTGGGTGCACCGTCTAAGACCATCAGATATGAACGTATGGAACGATGACTTGACGGGGGTGAAAGAGAGACAGACAGATATTCTCATTAGTGAATCTCGGATTAGACAGCTTGACAATGGAGAAGGTAAAAGAGATATCCAGGTCACTACACAGACACGTACATGCCGACACACACACACACACGCTCCATCTTTCTAATGCACCCAACCACAGATATCATTATCTGGAGTCGGAGATGATAGTGTCATCGATTGTGGCCGAGTCGGGAGCGTTTCATTTGCTTCGGGCTACGTGTCTGATGAGTTCACTCTCTGTCTTTCTCGCTCGTGCTTGACTCGTCGAGCGAATCCACAGGGGAGAATTAACAGCGCGTGCACGGGGCATCGGGAGGGGAGGACGCTTTGGCCATTTCAAGCAAACCTCACACAATGAACAGCTGCTACACTTTGGCAGTCACGAGCCCGGCGGTGGCGGCTCACCCGGAGGGTCTTCTGATCTCTCATGCCCCCGACCCTGGAGCTCAGAGAGAAGCCCGTGTCTCGACGGGGGACACGGTTGGAAACGAGCCCATTCGGAGGAATTTATGTCTTTTGGATGTTTCTACTGACCTTAATAAAAGCGGATGAGTCATTGCGATGTTGTTTGGTCAGATCCCAAAGCACTCGTTGTAAAATAATAACATTCAAAGTGAAATGTTAGCATGCAATCTGGGCCCTGTAATGTGAGGAAGGCAGCGAGCGGTCATTTCTAGGCAAATGCCCTCCATTATCGGCCTGTTTTTGTGCGAGCGGTAATGAATCCCAAGATTGAAGATCACAGAGTTCTCGGCACTGTCCCATGGCTTCGTCTGAGCGATCGCTATTAAAAATAAAACCTTAAATTAAAAGGTTTTACAGCCTGATGCTATGGGAGAAACATTTAAAAGGTCCAAAAATATAACTTTTTATTCACTACTTTAAAACATCTGCACCTGCTTACTTGGTCTGAAGGTACTGTAGTCTGTAAAAGCAAAACGCTTTTGTTTAAATTTAAATAATTATAAAATTTAAATGATATTACAAACGATTATGTAATATTGAAAAATTAAATTAAATTAAATTAAATTAAATTAAATTAAATTAAATTAAATTAAATTAAATTAAATTAAATTAAATTAAATTAAATTAAATTAAATTAAATTAAATTAAATTAAATTAAAAATACAGACCTTCCGAGAGGAAAACCCATTTATTTTTAGACAACATGTTTAGATGTCACAAACACACTATTTGGTTTAATCATTTGTAAATATAAAGTCATCTTATTAAAAGACATATTTATATTAACTTTTTCTGTAATATTAAACTGTACCTGTCAAAATAATTTGCAGCATCCGGTTACCGTGTGACAGTTTTGAGCAGTTGATATCTGGGAATAAAAACCTGCAAATGTCACGACTGGCCAATCAGAATCAAGCATTTCAGAGTGCCATATAATATTTTTAAAGTGCACCCATTTTATTGCAAAAAACAACGTTATTTTGTGTATTTTTATAATACAATGTATATAAATAAATATATAAATAAAGCACATTATTTTTTACATACCGTAGCTCCAGATTTCACTCTCTTCCTGAAACCCATGAATTTGTAAAGCTCGTTGTCCCTGATTGGCCAGCTTACCCGTACGTTGTAATTGGCCTGAATACCTCTGACGTCAGCCGGAAATGTGATGCTCCTTACCATGTTTGAAAGATTCGGTCACAATGCAGTGCTAACAGGAGTTAACTTACAGGCTGTGAGTCCGAAGCGGGAGGAATTATGATAATGTCGGTCTTCTCTACATCACCAATCCCAGGAAGTAAACTGTCGCCTACAATCCATGTGTTTGTTGTAGTCCAAGAAAAGAGATTTACGTTGGAGATGATAACCTGCGTCATCGTTTACTTTGGGGTTTGTACCTTTTGCATATTGTTAACGTGCACTAATACACACTTACACACCAAAGAAAATGTAAAATCGTGAATCGGACAATAGGTGCTCTTTAAGAGAACTCCAAAGAAATCCATACAGCAGATAATGGTTCTTAAGTTATCTCGTCAATTGTGAGTTCATATTTAACTGATAAATATGCCTTTCTGGACGAATTTCAAAGTGAAAGTGTAATACCGCTTTTATCCACTAGAATTCATAAAAAATGGAAGTTAAAAAGATTTAATGATTTATTTTAACTGCCTTTATGTTTGATAGTCATTCTAAGTCTGATCTCTAACATTAATTCCTTTACAAAAACACAATTTTCTAAGCTTTTTGTTCAAAATGTTGTATTTTTAAAGAGAAATATCCATATTTCAGTGGTTAAATTAAGTGGAAAAAGTAAATATATAATGAAACGTTTCTTCCCCATTTTGTTTGTTTGTTTGAATGTTTATTGTTTGTTTGAAAGCAGAGGGTGTGTTCTTTCATTTGATATATTTGTATGTTTATATATTTATAGAAGATAATTTTTCCTGCAAGGAATTTTGTGAAACTTTTGTTAAAATCACAAAAATGCGGGTGGGCAACTTTTCTCAAATAGGCTGGCGGTGAATGAGTTAAGAAAAAGGGCTTTACACAAAAGGCATTGCAAAGAGCGTATATGCATGGTTAATATTTTAATGTTGCTGCATCACTGTAGGTTGATGTGATTGACAGTTCCAGCTGTTCAACGCAGTTCAACGTATATACTGTAGCACACTCTGAAGACATTTTATCCCAAAGAGATGAACGCAATTCTGACAGCATTCTGTGAAGACTCAAGAAATGATTTGAGATTGACAGGTGTCAGAAACAGATATGATAGCAAAGTCTCGTTGCGTTCCAGAATGGTATTTATTCTTACTCCTTATTTAGCACCTGTCACTCAATGATTCATGCATCACACAGGTGCAACCTTAAGAGATGATATTCAGTTATATTTCATTTCAACCTGAACCTCACGAAAATTCATAACTATATTTCAAGATGCCTACACTCTGGTTATTTCAACCGAAAAGGGACAAACCCAAGCCATTGGGTTGTAATTTATCCTATGCTGGGTTGTTTTAACCCATCATTGGGTCAAATATTAACATGTTCTGGGTTCATTTAACCCAACCCAGCTTGTTTTAGAGCGTAGTTTGATTACAAACTTTAAAAAAGCATTAATGAAATCTCACCCAAGCCCAACCATTCATAGCATTTAAACAGAGATCATGTAAAATGATCATGTTAGATCATTAGTCCTCTGGTAAAACAGTTACCTGAATTTGCAATGAGATGCTGGTGTTGCTCATCCAGTCATTTATACAGACTTGGACCCTGTTTCACCCCAAAAGGGTTTGTGTTCATTTTAAGTGGCTGACTGCATACTTATTACAAGGTTATTTACACCAAATATACATGTGTGTGTTATCATACTCTATATTGCTTTGAATTGTAATATTGCGTAAGATCAGGATACTAATGCAGCGATTAAAGAAAATGGTTTGCCTGGGAAAGAGGCCAATAATGCAGTAAAGAGTTCATTAGACAGACATTTTGACAAAAGATATTTGCTTTATGTATAACAAATGGCCAAAAAATATCCCAAGGTGTCACTGGGGCAGTACCATTTAAAAAAGGTCCTAATTTGTACCATTTAGGTACCTATGGGGTACATACAGTAGGGTGTACTTTTTGAAAGGGTCCTGCCATGTGACAGCTATTTTGACCATTTTTTCTGACCAGACTGATCTCATGGAAAGTTGTGTTTATAGTCATGAAAAATTTGATTAATTTGTTTGTGTCCATGGCACGAAATTCTGCATTTTTTTCCTGTCTTGAGCACAAATGTCTTTTTCGTGTCACTCGCACGAATTTCTATAAATAGTTTTTCGTGTATGTTTTTTGTTTCATTTTATGTACTGTTTTCTCGGGTTTTCTTTCCCTATTTTCTTAACGTTGTCGCTCGGGGTTGGGGCTAGAATCAGTTTTTGTTACATTTTTAGACATACAAACCCCAACTCTAACCCCAACTCCAGGTGAAAATAGTTTTAAAAGCGGAAAAAAACATGTAGAAACTAGGGATGCACCGATAGGATTTTGGGCCAATACCGATTTAAACAGACAACTTCTGGCCGATACCGATGCCAATACCGATATTAAACACTTGTATGCAATACTATACAGTTGGTCTATTAGCTAGTTTATTTCTGCATCAAATTATTTTTACTGAACATGTTTTTGATCTAATTAACATTGAACTGACTAACATAATAAGAGAGGCACAAATTAAGCTAAAACAAATATAAGAAGACAGCATGACAACCTTCAAAGGTGGTTTTTGCTATTCAGCATTTATTTTATTAACAACATTAACTCATTTTTTACATATAATGGATTTATTTATGCAGTTAATTAATAAACAATCGGTATCGGCCTTTCTCGTGCTATTGCCGACATGCCGATGGTTTCAAATTAATAAAAAAATCGGCCGATAAATATCGCCGGCCGATACATCACTACACTGTAAAAAAAACTTTGCTGCCTTAAATTTTTTTGTTAAATCAACTCAGATTTACAAGTCATGTCAACAGAGATGAGTTGTCACAACTTATATATAAAACATAGTTGAGAAAAGTCAACTTAATTCTATAAGTTATAACAACTCACCTGTAGTTATAACAACTCATCTCTATTCAAGATAAATAATAATAATTTGAAATGACTTGTAAATCTAAGTTCATTCAACAACAAAATTTAAGGCAGCAAAGATTTTTTTTACAGTGTAGTAGAAACCAATCCATAAACGTACACCCAAACCCCAAATCTAACCCCAAGCGATAAGATTTAAAAATAGGAAAAAACAATGAGTAAACAATACATAAAATGACACGAATAAAGAAAGTCGTGTAACGGACACAAAAGAAATTTGTGCGAGTGACACGAAAAATACATTTGTGCTCAAGGCATGAAAAAATGCTGAATTTTGTGCCATGGAAAAAAATTATACTATTTTCTGTGATTATAACACGACTTTCCGTCAGATCATGGCTGCGTCCGAAAACTTAGGCAGCTGACTTGTTGCCTCGCTGCCTCATGAGGCAATGACTTCGGAGGCATGGAGGCAGCTCAGAGAATTGCTTTCGGACACACTTCATAGGCAGCGTGTTTGAAATATAAACAGAGAGTGCCTTTGTGGAAACTAATCGCATATTTGAAGACTACACTACAAATGTTTCACTACAAAGGCAATTAAAAGGTGTTTAAAGTTAAAATATACATTTATTTATACTACATTTGTGCCCCAGCCGCTTTCTTGACCGCCATTTTATTTTTTTGAACTCGACCAGGCTCGACCAATCACATTCCCCATGCGCGCACACACATAGAATTGTGGGACAGGATAATGACGGTATCTCAGGAGTCAGGAAGTAAACCTAACATTGAATTCAGACATGCCTTGATGGCTTCCTGCCTTAGAATGCTTCCTCAAAAGGCAGCAATTTAGAGTTTTGGGACGCAGCCCATGTTGTTTCTGAAAGTGTATACTCAAATAGACTGAATTCTGTTCATGATATTAGGGAAGCTAAAGTTTGCATTGCCAGTAAGTGGTTTTCTTTCACTGTAAGATAAATTATATCCGTTACTTGCTGTCACTTCATGAAATATTGGTTGGCATCTCGCACTTGGTGTGTTGTTTATATGCATCGCTATCTGTAGTGGGTTAGACATAATAGGATCTTCTGATTTCTATCTCGATATTTCCCCTCATCCTTCTTTACTGGCCTTTATTGCTACAGACACAATAGTAAATAGCAGACCGAGTGAGAGAGAGAGAGTGAATAGGAAAAGATTACTGGTTAGCTTTTGCCTACAGCGACTGAAACCCAATTTTTGAAACCTGTTCATTTGAACATTAAGAGGAAATTCACTTAGAATACGTTGTTTTTATCACCCCATTTACTAGAGGAATTATACAACATGGTGTGAACTTAACCAAAACACAACTGCCACGGCACTGTGCCATTTTGCAAGTTGTGAGTAAAAGATGTTAATGATGCAGGTTCTGTACAGCATCACCGTGATCAAGATTTGATGAATTACCGCTGCCAGGATCACTATTAAAAGTTTACTTTCAACAAAATTTCTTCATTAGGGGAAATAGCACAGCAGCAATTACACAACGCGACTAGCACTAACTTTAGTAAATAAAGTGCATAATAAAACATAAAAATGATGCATAAACGCCCAAAACACGGCACTTAACCGTTTCAGCACAGAAAAAGTACAACTAGATGTTGGGCTCAGTTAGTTAGACAGAGGTTTTGAGAAGTGACACTAAGTGACTTCTGCATTTCATATTGATCTCCCTCATTCAATAGCTCTCTCTCTCCCAGTCGACTCACGCGTTGACCTACTCAAACAAAAAGTATTAATAACTGTAAAAGTCATTCACGAGAACCATCCGTCTTTCAAAGGCTGGAGAGACAATGGAGGCGTTGGACGAGAGCCAATTATATTCCAGAGAGGAAGACACACACGTCTGCATGCTGAAGTCAAATAGAAAATGAGAACCGTATTATGTTTATTTCTAAAAAACAAAGTAGCGTTTTCGGCCACGCCGCTTGCATCACAAAATGAGTGCACATCACACATGTGCACACACAAAGGCCAATTGGGAGGATGAGTATTTATTCTGACTCTAAGGAAGATGACAAGCTAAATGGTGTGTCGTGGTTTTATCGCAGACTCCTTGGAAAAAACAACGCTATCTCATGGCAATCCGTATGTATTTTACGGGGTTGCTAATTTGTATTAATTGGTACGACCACATTAGCTTATTCACCATATCCTGCAGAGTTAGATAAGTTCATACATACCCTTTTCATCTCTGTGCATCACGTTACTCTGTCTGATGCACCCACCGCTAGCAGCCTAGCTTAGCACAAAGACTGGAAGTAAATGGCTCTAGCTAGCATACTTTTGATAATATAGTTCCCAGTATGTATACTGTTAAAAGAAGGCTGTGTCTCATACAGTATGACCTTGTTATTTTTACAACGTGTGACTATACAAATCACATATAAATAGGAAAATGTTGGCGTGATTTTGTCATTCATTGGGAGCATTATGCTAGCTGGAGCCATTTACTTCCAGTCTTTGTGCTAAGCTAGGCTAGCGAGGAAAGTAGTTCATAAATCTTTGTTTGTGCGGTCCATATAAACCGGACACAAAATTGCTCAACCTGTAGCATGCAGTACATTTGGCCTAAATGTTTGCAGATATTTGAAAGAGTATTTGAAAAGGTTTGGCTGGTTGGTCTCTGCTGATGCAGTAGATTCTCTACTGACGGACACGTACAATAAATACTTTTTTTAGATGCTTGCCAATGACCAATATTTCTAAGAGCTCCTAAAAGCATATTTTTCCCTGTCTGCTGGTTTTCAAGCACACCTCAGGATAATCACTAATATATACGTAGGTTGGAAGCGTACACATTCTTGCACATGAGAAAAGATGTCAGCATTTAAAGGTGCTTTGTGTAGATTTTAGTGGCATCTACCTAAGTCCACAGCTTACCCCTCTTTTGTGAAACACATAGAGAAGCTACGGTAGCCGCCACAGGACAAACATGTCATCGTCTGAGACAATATAAAGATGAAATGCGCACTGAAGTATTTTGTCCGCTTTGTTGGGCTACCATAGAAATAACATGATCTCATGAAAAGTCGTGTTTTAGTCACAAAAAAAATGTATTCATTTATGCCATGGCACGAAATTTATCTGATTCACCTGATCTCACGAATTTCCATGAGATAGTCAAGGAATTTTTTGCTAATTTTCCCGTCTTTCTGTCTTTTTCCGTGGCATTCTCATGGATTGGTTACTCAACTGTTTTGTCCTATTTTCTTACCATTGTCGCTTCGGTTAAGGGTTACATTTACATAAAATGACATCCTTACCCAAACCCAACTCTAACCCCAACGCCAGGCGACAATTGTTTAAAGTTTAGAAAAAATAAAAGAATAAATCAGAAAAAATAGTATAAACCAATACTTAAAGTGACATACTCACGCAAACACCAAATCTAACCATAAACCGAAGCGACAATGGTTTGAAAATAGGAAAAAGCAGTTGAGTAACCAATCCATGAGAATGCCACGGAAAAATTAGCGAACAATTACGTGGTCACGTTGCTTTTTTGTGCCTTGAGCATGATTTTCTTTTTCATGTCATTTTATGTATTGTTTTCTCTTTTTTTTCTATTTTTAAATCATTGTCACTTGGGGTTGGGGTTAGATTTGGGGTTTGGATGTACTTTTATGTATTGTTTTCTACATGTTTTTCTTCCGCTTTTAAAATTATTCTCCCCTGTAGTTGGGGTCAGAGTTAGGGTTTGGGTTAGGATGTCTAAAAATGTAACAGAAAGTGATTCTTACCCCAACCCCAAGCAACAATGGTAAGAAAATAGGAAAAAATCTATGAGAATAAAAGACAATACACAAAAAAGAAAGTCGTGCAACGGACACGAGAAACTATTTATAGAAATTAGTGTGAGTGACAAGACAAAAACATTTGTGCTCAAGGCACGAAAAAAGCTACATTTCGTGCCATGGACACAAATAAATTTATCCAATTTTTCGTGACTATAACACGACTTTCCCTGAGCTCATTCTGGTAGAAACTTGGTGGCGCAAAATGGCGACTTCCATGTGAGGAATATTGTTATGTGAAGAGATCCTTCTAAAAGTTACACAATGCACCTTTAAATCAAATGTCGTAACCAAACTTCGACTTGGTTCAACCTTGAAGAATCGAGTCTGAGTATACTGTACAGCGCTTGACTCACTGTAGATGATAATAAAATTTCTATTATAGCCTTAAAAGTGCAATTGTATCATAAAAAGCATAGTTTGCTTAGTTACTATGCCATTAAATTTTACTTCCCAATGTAAATCTTCTCAAACATTTCAAATTTAACAGCACAAAGTCTCCAAACCCAGAGACACACGTCACATCACAGAGGACGAACGGCATCATGTTGTCAGTATCTGTAGGGACGTGTTCAGTTTAGCAGGCATTCCGCTTTCTGTCCGAGTCTTCATTACTGAGCGCCGATCAATAGGCAGAAAGACAAGACAGCTCCCGCCACAGGAGGAGAACGCAGACACTTTCCTAAATTGCCACCTTCGCTGCGTTTGACAAACCGTTCGCTCTGAAGCACCATCAAAGCGTTCGAGTAAGAAGTGAGCCGTCCCCCCAAGCCTCTCTTTCTCAGATGTGTCTTTCGTGTGTTTAATGATCACCCCGGCGCGACATGCCGGTTGCGAGCCGAGTCCGAGGGACGTTAACGCAGCCCACACGCGTCAGTCCTGACAGAAGCGACGCTCAGCCATTCGACGCAATTTCTGTGACTCAAATCGTCTTCTTCCCCCTCCAGAGTTGCTGAAGTGTGCCACTTGTAAAGTTAATTAATTTGATGCTTAATTATATAAGTCATTTATTTAAGTGAGAGCCCGGGTGACATTAGTCTAATGGAAATATAGAACATGCTGTAATTGTGGAGTGAATTTGCTTTTAAAGAGCTTTTTATGTCGGGCCCCAAGGACACAGATTGAACAGGGGCCCGGTGTGGCCCGTGCATTCAACTCATCCCCAAACCCACACTTTTCACATACAATATATTAGGGGAAATGAAACTAATTCATGCCCTTATTATTAATAGTTCACCACATTTTCACATAACGTTCAACTGAAGGGTTTTACACATCTTGTGAAGTATGTCATCATCACACGTTCTAAATAGTAAATCACAATACACTGAAGTAAGAAGGTACAACCTTTTGCTTTTTTATCTTGGATAAGTGTGACGCCTATCTTACACTGCTGCTAACTGGACCAACTAGAGTTGCAATCGATTTTCGATGAATGCCATGTTTGAATTACTGAGAGATGGGATGGTTATTTAAAAAAGTATTACAGAAGAAAGTATTAACATTGTACAAATATACAATACAATTTTTAAAAAATTAAGTTGCTACAAAAGATTCTTTACAGTGAAGTCACAGATCAATGATTTTTGGTGAAAATCACTCAAAAAAATGCTGGGTCATTTTTAACAAATCATTGGGTCAAAAAGGGACAAACCCAGCACCTTAAGGGGGTCACACACCAGATGCGCAGCTCAGCGCTGCGCCGTGCCATGTCGAGTTGCGTCTAGGACAACTCGGAGGTATCGTTTACCGGAGGTGAACATTGAATAGCCCGAGCTTCGTCAGATAGCGTCTACTTTAAAATGCAAAATATACATTAGCAGCCAATGTTAATTGTTAATGATTTGGGACAAATATGATGTTATTTAATGTTAAACTATGTGAGTGGCGCTATGTGGGGCGACATGGATTTGAGCAACTTCCTGAGTTGTAGCTGGGCAGCGCGGACAGCCGCTACCTGTCGGCGCCGGTGTGCGTATACTCATAGAAAACAATGTGTTTGATTTTTTTTAAAACGCTGACCTGCGCGTCTGGTGTGCAACCCACTTTAGGTTGTAATTTAAAGGAACAGTATGTAAGAAATTTATATTAATTAATCATAAAATGGCCCTGATATGTCACTAGACATTAAGAAATCATTTTTATTTCAAATACTTATATCACTGACAACAGTGGTCTGGCCAGGATATTGTCATTTAAAAAGTGGAGTTGCAGCCCTCAACTGATGTTGATGTTGTCATTTTGTGTATTGGCCACCAGTTGTGTGATTGCAGTACCAGTTTTAGCCACAAGTTTTGTGATTGCAATACCAGTTTTGGCCACAATCCTACATACTGTTCCTTTAACTTATGTGGGTGAGTAATTCATGGGGTTATTTTAATATTGGGCTATCGCTTTAAGATGACTTAAAATTATTCTTCAAAAGCATTAAAATAAAATAATTTAACAAAAATGTATATATTTTTTATTGTTTGGTTATTTTTGTAATAAATATACATCTGTCTAGTCATGCCAAGTAGTGATGCGCGGTCGTCTCATAACCCACGGGCCCCGAGGGTAACGAAATTGTCACTTCATTTGCGGGGTGGATTGGGGCGGGTCATTAAAAACAAAATAAAATCCTGATTGTGTTCTGCTTTGTTATGGTTCGCAACTCAAATAAGTAGTGGTCCGTAAAAGAAAATTTTCAAAAAAGGCAATATGGACAAACTCATCTAAAATATCTTTGAGGCTGTTTACACTTGGCATTAACATGTGTTTTCGTCGATCGGATCACAAGTGGACGACGTTAATGCCAGGTGTAAACGGTGTTCAAAACGTTTTGAGCTCGTCCACTTTCGACCACTTTCAACCACATCCAGAGGTGGTCGAAACCACTTTCGATCGAATCGCTTTGGAGTTGCGGAACGCACATGTGGTTGAATGCATTCGAACAGCTACACGCGACCGCCTTCTCTCCGCCCATTTATCTAATCTGAGGTATTAAACACAAGTTTTACGTCTTTTGACTTCTGGCATGAACATTCGGTGAACAGTGCTATTTTTAGCCTTTCATTGATAAAACTAAGCGGCTGATCTCCGTAGTTTCGTTTTGAAAGCGTGTGAAAGTTGCGCGATCCTATTTCATCTATTGCGCTGAAAATTCAAAGAAAGCTCTTACATACTCATGTACAAAACACAGTGCAGCATGTTTACTTGCTAAACAAGCAGTGCACTCCGACATAATATTAGTTTGCGTCCATATAAACTCATAATTACTCCCGCTCGGGTTTGAATGACAGCAGAGAGACTCGCCCACCGTCTCACAGACCACCCCCTCATAGTATTCAGCACAGAAGCGGTCGAAAGTGGACAAAAGAGACGGATTTAAATACCAGGTGTAAACGTAATGTGTCTCTCTCGTCCACTTGTGATCCGATCGATGAAAACACATCTTAATACCAAGTGTAAACAGCCCCTTAATCAACTAAAGTTGTAAGTAATGTATGTGATGGGTTTTTGCAAAAAAAAAATATATATATATATATAAAAAAAAAACGTTTTTGTTGTGTGCAATTCCCTATAGCCTATATTCAATATTTGGGAATATATACATAGTTTAGGCTGCTTTGTAAACGTTAAAAATGTTTATCATTATCCTATCTTGTTATTATTATTATTTTTTTAATTGTATTGTATATTTGTAATAGGTTAAAAGGTTAATATTTTTTACTGTAATACTATTTTTTAACCAAGCGTTTTTAAAAAGTAACAACCAAGCCCCTTAGGTTGTAATTTAACTAGTGCTTGGTTGTTTCAACCGAAAATGCTGGGTTTTTAACCCAAAATTATGTCAAAAATAAGCATTTACTTATAACCCAGCATTTCTAGATTGTAAAATGCCATTCACATTATAACAATTACTATAACAATATAGTTTAAAAAATCGTTTTATATTAAAAATAATTGCGGAGTTCACACTACAACTATAACTATAACCATACAATAGGGTCCTCGCACCTCTGTGCTCTGGCCCTAACAAGGAACGTTATCGTTCGGATTACTTGCCGAGTGATTTTTCCAACTAAACATTGAAAATCTTGTTATTAATATGACCATGCTGGTTTCTACGGTTCATAAACACATACAGTATGTTGTTGCCAGTTTACAGGGCGGTGTAATCTAGTATGTCTATTTTAATGGTCGTGGGACGGGGCGGTTTGTAAAAATAGATACAGTGGTGCAGGGCGGGCCAAATATCTCATAAAAGCGGGACCCGTAGGTTGAAAAAAAACCCGACCCGCACATCACTAATGCCATAGGGAGGCCTTGAAGTGAAAATTTTTGAAAATCACTGATACGAACAGACATTCACAGAGACTGCTTGTTCTGGTAGTGCACAACCACAGGTTTAAGCAAAGAAAAGAGAGATACTACAGGTGGTTAAATCCAGCGAGGAACAGCGAGAGCCATTGTAAACCACACATCTCTCCGGGGATGAACATAAAGCAAAGATTTCATGATGGATCCTTAGATGAGGATTTGTAAAGCCAGTTCACTGAGTCTATACCTCAAACAAGCTGTTTAGTGGGTCTTACATCTCATACTGTGTGTGTGCGTGTTTGGGAGAGGTGGAGGCAGACAGACGTAGTGAAAGAGAAGATAAGCTGGAATTGATTTGATATATATTTAGCATTGTATTGGGTGGCATTTCTGTGGAGTCGCAGCTCTTGTTTCTCTGTCCATGAGCAGAAAGAATAAGCGTCTCGCTTAAACAAATAACTCCAGATAACCAGTTATATTTGTTTAGTTGTGCGGCATATTACTCCTAAACTGTCAGATACGGTAACTGCTGCTGTTTGACATGTCATTTCGCCCACAAAGTACAGATTATATAGTATTATGTTTGTGTGCAAACAGGAGAAATTTGTCTTTTGTGTTTAGAGGAGACTCGAGTGGAGAAAATGAATGAATGAATGAATCTCATAAAATGCATTTTGCATCGAAATCAAAAGACCAGAAAAGTCCATTAAGACTCTTTTTGCATTGTAACAATATTATCATGACAATTAGGCACATTTTTCTCAAAAATTCTCATTATGGTAATGCATGCTGATTTTTTGGCTCTTAATGTCGAATCTCATTATTGTAATGAACTCTTTTTTTAAATATATTTTTTATTTCCATTAAAATATCTGTAAAATCATTATAAAATGATTCTTTTTTATTTGAATGGTGACAGTTTACAATTAGGTTGCATTTGTTAACTAGAATTAGCTAACAAACTAACAATTTATTAGTTTGCATTTATTAATCTTTGTTAGTTAATGGCATAAACAGTGCACAGTGTTAACAGTTACAAATTGTATAAAATGTATTCATTAATGGTGAAATTAGCATGAACTAAATGAATAAATGCTGTACGGGTATTGTTAGTTAATGTTAGCTAATGCATTAACTAATGTTAACAAGTTCAATCTTATTGTAAAGTGTTACCACTTAAATTAATGTAAATGCAGTTAATAAATACTACCCTGATGTATAAACTACAAATTCAAAATTATTTATTTATTAACATTAAAGCTATTATGAATAAAAAGTCACAATGCAAAAAAATCTACAGAATATAAAGTCTGATATTTATGTTGTGTTTTTGGGTTAAATGTGACCCATGCACAGGCCCTGATTGGCTAATCAGAAGCACCGGGAGAGTTCCTGGTGGGCCGGTTTGTTTTTATTTAAGGATAGGGCCGGTGTTGTAATACGACTGGGGTGAAGGTTGCTGTCCCTGCCTACACTTACAGCAGCCCCACTCACGTAAATTGCAGGTGGGAGATGTCCCCACTTTTTTATGCCCAGGTTGATTGTGTCCCGACCACTTATTGTAAGAATTATAAAACATTCATTTCTAAAACGCATGGAAAACGCAGGCTGCTTTCTTCTGCTTTTCAAAGGGCTTGCCGTCTGCCCTTACTACTGGTCCCACACGCTGTGAACATGAGTTTTGAATACCCTCTAAAAGGAAAAGGATTTACAAATCGTAAGTCATAGATGTCATCTTTGAATTATTATTAAAATCTATTGCAAAAGTAACAAAACTCTATTTAATGCAAAACTCATCTCAGTTTATTGTAAAAAGAAATGATGTATGAATATTTGGTAACACTTTACTTGAAGAGGTGTTCATAAGACTGACATGACACCTTTATAATCATGACATGACACATGAAGGAGATTTTATGCATGTTTAAGACAACTGTCATTAAGTGTCATTTGTTCAATTATGTCATTTTAAATGCAAAGATGACATTGTTTGAGATGTCTTTGTTATGACAACTTGACATTAACCAATACAACATAACTGACCACTTTTACCAGTGATACAAATTAAATGTCTCATTAAAATGTCATTACGTGTTAATACTATATCAAATAGCTTTATCACAGCATCATGAATATTTTTCTTGACCTCAACTACAGTGGTACAAAATAATTTGTCATTAAAATGTCATTAAGTGTTAATACTCTGTCAAATAGTTTTAAAAAAATGTCATGAATATTCTTCAGTTCATGTTTTTTTTTTAGTTTCTTCTAGGTGTATGAGAAATAAAATCAATCATCCAATAATAATAATAATAATAATAATAATAAATAAAATTGATGAAACTATATTTTATTGCATTTGGAGACAGGTTCACCTAAAATTAAACAAAATAAGTACAATAATGAGTTAAGCCATCCAGCGTTGGGTCCATATCGCTGCAAAAACAGGTCATTAAATTAAATTAATTAAATATTATGTTATTTTTTTCTTCTGTCAGAAGTTCTGTTAGTTGTCAATTTTTCATGTATTGTGCACATAAAGTTAAGTATAATATTTTGACGTGTCTGATGCATTTTTTTAAGGTATTTAAAATTATTTGACATAATATTAACACGTTTAATTGTAGCTGAGGTCAAGAAAAATATTTGTGATGCTGTTATAAAACTATTTGACAGAGTATTAAAGGCGGAGTCCACGATGTTTGAAAAACGCGTTGGAAAAGGAGACGGGCCGACTACCAAAACACACTTATAGCCAATCAAATCAAATCAAATGCCGGGTTGCGTATGTGTGGGGCGGGTCTATCAACCGAAGGTCCAGATTCTATTGGGGTAGGGGCGTGTTTGTTTAGGTGATTTCAAATATCAACATTGGCTTTCAAACATCATGGACTCCGCCTTTAACACTTAATGACATTTAAATGACAGTTTAATGTAATGTTAACCCATAAAGCTATCTAGTTTGATAATTATTCTGCTATATTATGTTTATGACAAAGTCCATTATATATTTGTTCGTTTTTGACACAAAGTAGGCCTACAGTACATTATTTGGCAATATACACTCACCTAAAGGATTATTAGGAACACCATACTAATACTGTGTTTGACCCCCTTTCGCCCTCAGAACCCCTTAATTCTACATGGCATTGATTCAACAAGGTGCTGAAAGCATTTTTTTTCTTTTTTTTGAAATGTTGGCCCATATTGATAGGATAGCATCTTGCAGTTGATGGAGATTTCACCACATCCCAAAGATGATCTATTGGGTTAAGATCTGGTGACTGTGGGGGGCATTTTAGTACAGTGAACTCATTGTCATGTTCAAGAAACCAATTTGAAATGATTCGAGACATGGTGCATTTTCCTGCTGGAAGTAGCCATCAGAGGATGGATACATGGTGGTCATAAAGGGATGGACATGGTCAGAAACAATGCTCAGGTAGGCTGTGGCATTTAAACGATGCCCAATTGGCATTAAGGGGCCTAAAGAGTGCCAAGAAAACATCCCCCACACCATTACACACCACCACCAACCTACACAGTGGTAACAAGTCATGATGGATCCATGTTCTCATTTTGTTTACACAAATTCTGACTCTACCATTTGAATGTCTCAACAGAAATCGAGACTCATCAGACCAGGCAGCATTTTTCCAGTCTTCAACTGGCCAATTTTGGTGAACTTGGGCAAATTGTAGCCTCTTTTTCCTATTTGTAGTGGAGATGAGTGGTACCTGGTGGGGTCTTCTGCAGTTGTAACCCATCCGCCTCAAGGTTGTGCGTGTTGTGGCTTCACAAATGCTTTGCTGCATACCTCAGTTGTAACGAGGTAACTCCTCTGACCTCTAGCATCAAGGCATTTTCGCCCACAAGACTGCCATATTCTGGATTTTTTTCCCTTTTCACACCATTCTTTGTAAACCCTAGAAACCCCAGTAACTGAGCAGATTGTGAAATACAATACATCAACCATGCCACGCTCAAAATTGCTTAAATCACCTTTTTGTCCTATTCTGACATTCAGTTTGGAGTTCAGGAGATTGTCTTGACCAGGACCACGCCCCTAAATGCATTGAAGCAACTGCTATGTGATTGGTTGAATAGATAGTTGCATTAATGTGAAATTGAACAGGTGTTCCTAATAATCCTTTAGGTGAGTGTACATGATGATCATGATGATCTAAGTAATCACAAATTAAGATAAGCATTTTTTATTTTTCCATCTTTTTTCCCTGCATACTTGATAAATCTTGCTTGTGTGTTTTATATCAAGGGTTTAGCATGGGCTACTGAATGATGATTTAATGATATTATTTTCATATAGTCATTCGTAAACTAAAGTGGGCCGGTCTAAGAAACTCCAGGGCTGAAAATGAGTCCCACTTTGGCCCTGCCCATGCATGCTTTATCCATAAGCTTTATGATGTTCGCCCAATTATCAACGCGCTTGTATGAACCCATCCACTGTATTTAAAGCAGTCATTAACCAATAGCGCAGTCAGGGGTCTCCTCTTCAGATCGCTAATGTTTTCTAATGATGAGAACACAGCCTGCGGTAGAAATCGATAAAGGCTTCGTCTCTTGTGAATGAGCAGCACAACAACAGACCTCTGCCATCCAATGTCCCTCGTCTCGACGGTTTAATTGATCGAGCATTCCTTTGCTTTCTGCTCAAGTCTTGAATTTCTCAGAGCGCGTTTTACGTGTCACCTAGCCAAAGGGGCGAGCGGACGGTTGGACGAAGGACAGAGAAATCGATTGGGAATATTCTGTGCCATTACAGAACAAGTTCTCCGTTCCACGGTTGTCTGGAGTCGGCAGCGTGGCCTCTCGTAACCTCAATCTCTCTTCATGTGCGTGTAAACTAGCTCACAGCGTCGATATAGACTTTGGTTTTCTGTAAGGTGGTAATTAATTATCATATCAAATAAAAATATATTTGTGTCATGTTTGGCATACGAAAAAGCAGTTGCTTTGAATGCGAGCTGGGTACATATGATTATATGAAGGGTTGGTGTGATAGTAGCGATAGCTTTTGTTCTTCAAGTACAAAGTAAAAGGCCCAAGCAAATCTCTTTAGTTCCTGAATGATATTATAGCGCCGAGGATAACTGGGTAATATTTTTAGCGGCCGTCCTGGTGCTGCAGCTGTTTTCATTGCATCTCGCTCACATTTAAGACTCTTGCAAGCCATTGTCAACTTAAATGAAAAGTCAATACGTTGCCGTTTTGAGCCGACTGTGAAAATGGGTTTAGCAGCGGGACAAATGTGAAAGTCACTAAAGAGACCGATCGCTGCCAGTGTTGAGCAATGAAACGTTAATCCGCTTGTTAAGTCATGACGTAGTCTCCACTATTTATTCATATCACAAATTTAAACAAAAATTTGCAAAACTGCAGTCTTCAGGCTTACAGAATCACTGACCGCAATACTGTATATTAATAATTCGTTAATAATCCATGTCTATGAGTCCATGTCTGGTCATATCAGATTTGTTATGGAGAGAAAAGTCAGGTGTTTTTGGTAGTTTTAGCGCAAGTTTTTTGTTATTTCCCTATGGCATTTGAGATTGGTTGGACCTGGAAGGGCTGCTTGATGTCAGCCTTAACAAGTGGATGCTCCTTCATAATTTCCATTTATTTGTCCCCTTCCCGTTAGGGTTTTTGGGGTACATACTGTTTAAAGTGCACCTATTTCATTGCTTAAAAAATTTTTTATTTTGTGCATTTTTGGTATTATACAATGTGTTTGCGTGGTTTATGGTTAAAAACACATTATTTTCCACATACCGTACATTTTTGTAGCTCCAGATTTCCCCCTCTTCCTGAAATGCACAAATTTGAAAAGCTCTGTGTCGCTGATTGGCCAGCGAATCTGTACGTTGTGATTGGCCTGAATACCTCTTGACGTCATCCGTAATGTGACGCCATGATATGTTACCATGTTTGAAAGATTTGGTTGCTAACAGGAGTTAAATTACAGGCCGATGCGGGAGGAATTATGATAATTTCGGTCTTGTCTACATCACCAATCACAGGAAGTAAACTGTTGCCTACAATCCATGTATTTGTTGTAGTCCAAGAAAAGAGATTTACGTTGTAGACGATAACTCGCGTCATCGTTTACTTTGGGGTTTGTACCTTTTGCATTTCGTTAACACATGCTAATACACACTTACACGCCAAAGGAAATGTAAAAACGTGAATCGGACAATACGTGCTCTTTAAAGTGCCCATCTTATGACTGCTTTTCCACAAGTTAAATAGGTGTATGAGTTCCATAAAGCATGTTTCAAAAGTTGTTTGCTCGAAATAGCTTGTAGGAAAAGTTTGTTACCCATCTCTAGTAACCTCTGTTTCAGGGCATTTCAGATTGCGCTGTTTTGAGCTAGTCATTACATATTTATGAGCTGCTGCTCCTTTGATCACGCCCCACTACTAACGTCATGTGCGCGTGCATAGTGATATCGTAAGCAGTACAGACCATACTGTGTTATTATTTTATATATTATTATTATTAACGGTTTATGTTGCCAACAGACAAATCATGCAGAAAAGTATCACTAATAAGTACACTACAGGAGAAGAAACTCATGACACACAATGATTTCAGAGTCAATTGTGATGTACCAGTTTCAACAATACACTCGTTTTCCCTGGACAATGCTATCATATTCCCGTTATAAAACATTTTCAAACGCATTATTTTCACAAATTACAGAAATTAAGACCCGGCTGGGGCTGTATACTGCTTGTGGACCGCGTGCTAATTGCTAGAAGCTAGCGGGAGTTCCGGAGAGTTATAAGTTATAAGAGGCTCGGGGGTTAGCCTCGTCAGAAAAGCCGGGGCGGTAAGGCCCGGTCTCGGTTAGTTTGGCAAACAACTTTTAGTTTGGCAAAGCACTATTACTTAGTTCTTGTAGAATTGTAAAATAAAGCCGTTAAATTTTTTTTTACTTTCGAAACCACGCTGTAAACTATCTAGCCTGCAAAAATATCTATATAGCCTAACTTACTGTCTACAAACAATTTTTCACTCACTTTACATTTAAAATGTATAATTTACGGGATTAGCATCAATGTATGATCTCTGTTTTGAGATACAGATGCTCTAGTACATAAATGTAGTATTTTGTGACCGAAGATGACAACATGCAAAATATAACGTGACTTCTTACCTTTTGTGTTGATACAACGATCGCGAATCGAATCCAGTCTGTTTCAGATGTGTGAATGATCCATGAAAGTCCAATAAAATACATCCAATGACCATTTTTGTCCACAAATGCGTATAATCCGTGAAATATAGATACATAGTCTGTTGTTTACATCAGATTTCGCATGAAGGTCTTATCGCCTACAATCTGAGGACTATTTGCGTCGTAATACACTGTATATAAGATTACTCCGGCTTCCAATAACCACGCGTTAAAACGTTGTTTTTAAAAGTAGGCGGGAGTATAATCCATAATATCCAAATAGCGCTGTTATTTCAGTGAGATATGATAAAAGCAGGGTATCAGCGAAGTGACTGACTGCTCTGTGCTCTCTCTAGCTCCCTGGTGGGTGGAGACCTGCGAGTGGGGTGGTGGGCAGGAAAATTCAAACTGAATGTGACGAAACGGCTAGTTAGGTCACTTCGGAGCTGAGTTTGAACTCGCGCAATCTGAGACTCAAGGCAGAGGACATTCAGAAACCTGTATCTCACTCAAAACAGCATGGATGGATTTTTTCCAAGTTTGTATGCGTGTGGGAGCATCAGAGACACAAAATAACAGCCCAAAACCCAGAAAAAGTGAGTTTTTATAATATGGGCACTTTAAGGAAAAGTGTCTTTGCTTTGAAGCCAAATTATTAGTATTTCTTGTCAAATGTGCGTTAAAGAAATGCTAAAATATCTAAATATACAGCCTGATCCCACAAATATTTGTACACTTTTTATGAGTTGACTAATTTGTATTCGTACAAAAATCGTACAAAAGTGTAGGATTAACCTTGCCCCTAACTCCAAAGTCACATGGACGAAAGGAAATCGTACAACATTTTTTGAATGCGTTCGTACGAATTAGCCACATTATAAAAACTTACAAATTACCAGTGTTGAAATATAAAGGCAGGTGCATTTTTATTGATGCATGTGTGCACTTTTGCATAAAATTATCATGTAAAGAAAACTTTTTCAGTGGTCAATGTCAGACTCAAGTGCACAGTTAAATTTAGCAACTGATTTAGCGAAAATGCATGCAATATTTGCAACGTCAGCACCAGAAACTAATTTCAAGGAGGTAGCTGGCACACCAATGGCAGAATAATAATTTATACATTCATTGCATTTATATAATTTATATTTTATTATGTTATGACTTCAATAGGGTAGCTATTTGTTACCCCTGTTAAGAAGGGGTACACTTTAAAGGCATAGTTCACCCAAAAAGTACATTTCTGTCATTATCTCATCTTCATGTTGTTTTAAACCTGTATGAGTTTCTTTTTTCTGATGAACACAAGAGAAAACATTTTGATAAATGATGGTAAGCACATACCTGATTGTAAACATTGACTCCCATAGTAGGAAAAACAAATATGATGGAATTCAATGGGTACCGTCAACTATGTGCTTACCATCATTTATATCAAAACATCTTCTTCATCATTAATCACAATATTTCCATAATATTTGTTTTCCTACTATGGAAGGCAATGGTTAAAGCAGCTGTGTGCTTGCCATCATTTATCAAAATATTTTTGTTTGTGCTCATGAAAATAAAGAGACTCATACAGGTTTAGTTAAACATAAGGATGAAAAAATGATAATTTTTGGGTGAACTATCCCTTTAATGTACTTAAATTGTAACTTATACAGTATTTTCCTGTTTTTTGACACTATTATTTACACTGCATTGCAATAAACAGTGATATACTGAACTGAAGAGAGAGAAAGAGGTTGATTGTAAGCCCCGCCCACATCGAAAACTGACTTGTCTAGTTTTCAGAAAGACAGACCAATCAAGATACGCTCTCTGTCACTTTTTTACACAGTGTAAATTTACTATACAAATTTATATTTATTGTAATGGTATGCACCGATCCAAGTTTTATAGTTTAAGTGTCAATCTCTGGAGTTTTGCTAGTCTTTTACCTTTATACATTGTGTTAGAAATGAAGAGAGATAAATTAGGCAAGATGGAGAAGATGTGCTTAACTCCGAGTCTCTCTCCTCTTAGTTTACGAGCTCATTTGTGCGGCGCTTGTGGACCAGTAACTCAAGCACAGTGAGGAGACTATAAGTAAAGGGCCGATTATGAATGCAATATATTAAACGCGGTGGCAAATATATTAAACATACTGGGCCGATCTCAAGAGGCAGGCCGGATAATGCGCTGATTGATTTTTACTGAGCTGTTAACTATTAATGCAGCTGAAAGAGAAGAAACCTGCGGACATTTGTCAGAGCCGTAACGGCGAGCGCTCGGTGGTTGGAGACGACTGCGAAGGATCCATTTAGTAATTATCAAATGGCCCCCTGCGACGCGCCACGGCTCCCGCTCATGATGAGATCTCACCGCGGGTAATGCGGTCGGTAAATACTCGGCGAGGATGTGTATTTATTTGTTTTGTGTCCTCCAGGAGCTCTTTGCCCTCAGCTTCAACCTTAATAAAATGAGTATGGTTATCTCTTTTCTTTCTGCAAGCATCTGCACTTTCGCTAAAATGACCCGTGGGGGCTCGGTGAGGGCCATGTGTGCCACCGCAGTAACTGGAAATCTGCCTGATTATCAACAAACAAAATGGGCTTATCTGGAGAGAAGTGAAGTGCTCTCGAAAGATTAATTAGCCTGAATGCTACGGACGTTTTAATGAAGAGGACTCAAGCCGAGGCGGTGGTGTGATTTCGTCGGAAGGCTCGTATGCAGGTGCGGATCGCGGCGGGGTCGCATGTAGGCTGCGCATTTTAAATGATAACACCTTTTGTTCCAGCCCACCATCGTTCTTTAAAAAACAGTTGGGCAGCTTTGGTCCCCTAAGGATCATTATCTCATGGCACAGTTTGGCTGAATGTACTGTACTTTGGACATTTAAAGTCCCCATGTAGTCGATAATTGTATCACTTTAAACTAGATACCTCTTGAAAGACACTGGACAGTTTAACAAGATTTGGGACCCATTTGTTACCTTAAGGAATTGTATTTCATTATGCAATGTACGGTAACTGAACTGAAGTCTTGTGTATTACTGACAATATCGGGGCGGGATAAATTTAATGGAGAGTTTTTTTCTTTTCTTAGTTTGTTTATGTGTGCCTAATATAAGAAGATTATACATTGTAAAAAATAATATTTCAATATATATTTTATGTTACTTTAACTTAAACAAATTAGGTTATGTCAACTTATCACGCACTGTAAAAAATGCAACTTGGTTTTGCAAGTCAATTCAACCTACAGTTTTAACGCAACTACTATTTCAACACTATTGACATAACTTATAAAACTCGTTGAAGTTAATTTTTTTAAGTTAAAGTAGCATAAAAATATATATGTTGATTCAACAAAAATGCTGTATTTTTTAAACTCAATTTTTTATTGACTTACATAATTAAGTTGTTTAAACTTCATATTGCATTTTTTACAGTGTGGATTATTCTATTATTTTAAAGTTAAATAAAAACTTATCCAACATTTTTTTTCTTTGAGCATTAAAATAGCATATGAAGAGTTTCGTTGCAAAATGAGATAAATCCATTTTTTAACATTTTTGTCAAAACATGTTTATTATTATGTTATCATGTTATTATTTTGTTTTATGGTGCTACTTAGCTGTATTTTTTAAGTTATGAAGGTTTAAATCAATACAAACCAAGTGCAGTTGCATTGAAATTAATTGAAATGCACAACCAAAAAACAAGATTTCTGAACAATTAAAAAAACGGTGGTTATCTCGTTTTGCAACGAAACTCTTCATATGTTAAAATATTTCCTGTCATAATAATTAAGGACTGCAAGAAAGTGAAAGTTTTTTTATAGCAAAAATAAACAATTAGCAAGGATAACAGCAGAATTGTATGGTTAAATATAAAAAATATCCTTTTACTTACAGGCCAGCGATCATTTCTTTGCATATTCATTATTAGCTAACGCATTTTCCTAATCAAGTTTAGTTGTGCTTCAAGAAGTCTTTAAAAAAATTGAGTTTCGTATTTGCATTTATTCATAGCAGATGCTTTATCCAAAGAGACTCACAAGTGAGAATAATACAAGCAGAAACAATAACAGTGCCACCAAATTTTAATTTGGTGCCCGAATAGTGCAGTGATAACAGGGGATTGAATATTTATTACAGTGGAATTAATTCTTAAGTGCTTTTGGAAACCATTCAGCAGAATTTTGGAAATGCAGTAAATGATGGAAGATCATCGTATAATCTCTTAATAATTATACAATGCATAATGAATGACTTTTTTACCTACAATGGGGAGGTTAGGCCAAACTTAATTTGGAAATATAACTAGTTTTAACAAATATACCTTACTAAAAGCATTACCTGTGTGCATTTTGAGGCAAAACAAAGGGCACTGATGTATTTTAAGATATTTCAGTGCAAGTTGTTTTCAATTTGGTCAACCTTTACATTTATTTGAGTCTACGACTAGTCTAATCCCTGTCCAGGGAACTGCCCCAATATGATTAAAAAAAGAGCATAATATGTAGTACACCTACAGGCAATATTTCTTCTGTGTGCATGATCCAACACAAATTGTGGTTATTTCCAGAATTGACTACCAAATGCACTTTAAATTTGGAAAACCGAATTTGCTTTAAACCTTAAATGCATGACTTTCCCAATCATTATACAGTAACAGGTCTTTAGTGACCCGGTATGCTTATCTAACATGATTGGATCTCTAAACTGCCCAAATAGTACAGAACTGTCTTAATGTTTTATTAACATTTCCAGAATGATAAACTAAAGCATGTTTTGACATTTTAGTTGTCATCAAATAGGTATACCAGACGTACCAGGAGGACACGCTAATACCCCATTTCCTTAAAGGGACACTCCCCCTTTTTTGAAAATAGGCTCATTTTCTAGCTCCCCTAGAGTTTTGATTTTACAGTTTTGGAATTCATTCAGCCAATCTCTGGGTCTGGCGGTATCACTTTTAGCATAGCTTAGCATAATCCATGAATCTGATTAGATCATTAGCATTGCGCTCAAAAATGACCAAAGAGTTTCGATATTTATTCTATTTAAAACTTGACTCTTTTGTAGTTACATTGTGTACGAAGACCGACGGAAAATGAAAAGTTGTGTTTTTTTTGGGTGATATGGCTAGGAACTATACTCTGATTCTGGCGTAAAAATCAAGGCCTTTGCTGCCGTAACATGGCTGCAGCAGACGCAATGATATTACGCAGCGCCCGAAAATAGTCCCCTTAGACTATAGACTATTTTCAGGCACTGCGTTATATTAAAAATATCAAAACTATTTGGTTATTTTTAAGCGCGATGCTAATGGTCTAATCAGATCATTGGATTATGCTAAGCTATGCTAAAAGTGGTACCGCCAGACCCAAAGTTTGGCAAAACGGTAAGAATCACATGTTTTACTCTAGGGGAGCTGGAAAATGAGCCTATTTTCAAAAAAGTGAAGTGTCCCTTTAATAATGTGTGCTGTCATTGCCTTGCTATTGCATGTTTCTGTGACGAGAATCATGTGATACGTAAATAGAGGTAAATATAAAATGTGAACTTAAACAAAATTCTTCTGTGCATGTGCACATGAATATTTTTCAACCTGATCTCAAAAAGTTTTGTGGTACAATATTTGCTCATGTATCTGTGTCATTGTCACGGATCTCTGCATTTTTCCGTGTCCGTACCATGGACTTTCTTTTCTGTGTCAGTTTCACGTATTGGTTGGGTTTGGGGTTAGATTTGGGGTTTGGATGTCACTTTAACTATTGGTTTATACTTTTTTCCCGAATTTTTAATCAATTATCGCCTGACGTTAGGGTTATGCTGCGTTTACACCAACCGCGTTTGAGGCGTCAAAATTGCGTCTACCTCGTCTAGTTTGGCGCTTGAACAGTTTGAATGCACTCGCATGGAAAAAGCAAGCATTTGACGTGCGCCAGAGGCAAAATCCGATTTTTGTGGGAGGGGCAAGTACTATGCGTATGTCTGTTTGAAAGATGGCTGATGTTGATTGTGCATTATGGTGCATTTATCGAGAGAGTCACTGGTTTGTATTTGGTAACTTTACTATAGGGGAAAAATAAACATCACGTGATTTAAAAGTGAAATGTGTATTTACAACTTACCGGGTTGCCCAATGTCCTCACTGATACTCTTCCAATCGAGGTCCTTTTTATTCCTGTCTCTATAGAAATAAGAACTTGTGTCCTATAGCTCCGGGTGACATCTCACGGACAATATCTAGCGTTTCTTCATGTTGAATGAGTGACTCTGGGCGGGGCTCCTGATTGGTTAACACGGCGTAAAAATAGGCCAAACTTTTTAACTCGGGCATCAGCCACAAATTCACATCAAACGCAAAATGCACAAAAAGCACCATTTGCAAGACCTCCAGACACACCTTAACGCGTCTTCACATTGACTTAAGCTTGAAATCACTCGCGCTTGACGCCTCTACTGCGGTTGGTGTAAACGCACCATTAGAGTTGGGTTTGGGTTAGGATGTCATTTTATGTTACAGAAAGTCTTTCTAACCCCAAACCCACGCGAAAATTGTTTAAAAATAGGAAAAACAATTGTGTAACCAATACGTGAAACTGACACGGAAAAAAATGTGGTACGCAGAAATTCGTAAGATCAGGTTGATATTTTTGTATCTGATTGAGAAAATACTATGATTCACGCCTTTACATGCATACTTTTCTCCTGATGATCAGATCACATCAACGGACTACACAATTGAAATTTGCATGATCCAATTGATCTCAATTGTTTTGATTAAGGTTTTGACTTCTTTTCAATCTACAGCCACAAGACATCAAAAGGTTACAACAGATTAAGTGCAACTTACTTTTCTTCTGTATTTACATGCACCCATCACGCCTAAAACTTTGCTTTGTGTATGCACACTACTGGACCAGTAGTACTCTAAAGAGATCTTATAATATTAATAAATGATTATGCTGTGTCATTGTTTAAACAGAAACTCATTTGATTGGCCAAAGTCTTATTTCTTGAGACACATATCATCCCTATAGACACATTACATCATTAAAAGCTCTTGATTTACAGCATGAAGTAGCTTATTATCCACTCACAGAAAAAAAGGTACAAACATCATTTGGGTGGTACCTTTTAAAAAAGTACACTTTTGTACCTAAAAGGTGCACATTGGTACCTCAAAGGTACATATCTGAAACTAAATTAGGACCTTTAAAAGGTAATATAATGTATGTCGTTTTATGCAAGTTTGTATGCAAGTCCCTGAATAAATGATGACTAATAATCAAGCAACATACTGTATATGGCAAATACTCTCACTAACACACACGCATTTATATAATCGAGTTGTCAGCATTACCTGTCCATCATACACGCACTTATTTACCCTCAAATCCGCAAGGCTACTTGACCGAGAGCAATATTTTCCCCTTAATCAGATTCATAAATTGGTAATGATATTCAAGCACTCGTGTGATATATGGCAAATTATAATGTCAGCGTGTCTTAGTTATGCCGCTGTCATTTGAGTACAGGCTCTATTGCTTTAATAAATCATGGTGGGTGGGATATGGCAGTCATCAGATTGAATGATAATAGAGAAACGCCATAAATAAGTGCATTTGGTGCTCAATATGCATCTTGTTGATAATCATAATATGACTCATATTATAATAACAGGCCTGCCATTATTATGACATGCGGATATAGATGAGAGGACTCATTACCAGGGAACCAGGATAACCAATCCAAGCTGGATTTAGACTGGACAACTTTTTGTGGAAATGTAAAAATAAGATTTAGGCAATCGCATCACAAATTATGCAGATTGGGTCTTTAAAGGCCTCTTCCACAATAGAATCTGGACCTTTATTTGATAGACCCGCCCCACACATACGCAACCCAGACAATGATATTGGTTAGTAGACACGCCCCTTACTGCTGATTGGCTACGAGTGTGTTTTGGTACTTGGCCCGACTCTCTTTTCCAATGCGTTTTTTAGATACCGTGCACTCCACCTTTAATGAGCCAATACAATTTTTACAATTAATGAATTTAAAAAACTTTTTTTGTTTCTTTTGTGTTAAATTATTAATAATAAATAGACTGAGAAAAATATACTGAGAAATATTAAGAAGCTAGAAAAACAATTGGGGGGAGCTGGATCATGCTTTAGGTCACTAAAGGATTAATGTCACTTCAGATTGTAATACACAATACATTAATTTTATGTATTATTACTATATATTAATTAACCAAGTATTGGCAACTCAATTTTATTTAGTCCAACTGTGGGTTCACACCAGACGACGCGAGTTCATCGATTTGTACGAGTAGATTACATACAAAGTCAATGCAAAGACGCGATCAGACGCGTGCTTACGTGGGGTGATGCGAATGACGCGATGCGAATGACGCGATGCGAATGACGCGATATGAATGACGCGATAAGTTATTCCGCGAGTAATCTATAGCGAGTGAATCGATGTGCCACGTTTGATGTGTACGTGGGATGAGGCATTTTTTAGTTAAACAATTTGTTAATTTATTTATTTTTAAATCTTTACCTGAATTTGTAAACCTTTGAATGACTTGTATTGTGAAAAATGGCATTGAACTGATTATATTGTAATTGATGTTTTAGTTTCTTGAGTACTGCATTTACCAAGTTTAGGTCTATGCATAACAAATGTTTACATTTAATAACTTAAACACTGTTAAAACAACTAATATTTTCATAAACTGATTCATATTTAAGGGTCGACAATCAATTGCTTTTTGCAATTGAAATTTCCTGTGCATAAATTGTGCATTTTGTGCTTTTAAATGTACAATCAAGGTGACGCAAGCAATGCTCAAAACCTTATAAGAAGATCTTACAATTATTTATACTATGTGTCCGTTGAATGCTTGAATCTGATTGGCTGATGAACATTCCAAGGTGTGCAATTATTTTCTGGGAAACGCACAGCGAACGTAGTTCCAGGCAGCTCTCTTGACCACATTACAGTTTCATATCACTTCGAATAGTTTACTGTAATAAGGGACTAACATAAACAACATGACAGACAATTTTACGAGGAAATAAAAGAGACACACAGAGGTATCTTCGTTCACACAATCTCTCTCTCTCCCTCTCTTTTAAAATGATGTTTGGGAACAAGCAAAAGAACCGTTGGATGAGACGCGGAAGAAATAGTCCTAGTCCTATAGAGATTTAAGTGCAAAAACTGGACGAATCCCTTTAAATATGTTATGTGATTGATGTCTTGAGGTGTGGTAACTGTAGCATAAGCAGAATAATTGACTCCGGGCCGTTGAATTATTTAATTTTTTTCTAATAATTCAACGACCCGTCGTCAATTATTCCTTACACATAATTAGTCACATTCCTATACACAAACATTACTACACTGTCAGAAAAAAGGTACAAAACTGTACAAAGATTCATTTTTATACCTTTATGGGTACTGCACATTAAAATGTTGTACCTTTTGGGGTACAATATTATGGTCTTAGGACCTGTTGTGTACTCTAAAGGAACAATTTTGTACAAATTAAATTTTAGGGGTACAAAACAGTTCATTGTACTTTACTTTAATAGATAAGGTAGAGTAAAATACACATAAAGATACCACATTATATTATTTTGTATGCCTGTAAAAGTACAAAACGGAACCATAGGGTACCTCCCCAGAGACAGAAATGATACATTTTTGTACCCTTTTTTCTGAAAGTGTACTATAAGCCTGTAGTCTTTAAATGTCGGGATTTTACCAGCAGAAATAGTTTCTGAAAAACTTTAAAGGTCAATGAAAAGTTTCTGGATAAGCTATAGGTTGAGTCCATATATCAAACCAAAAAACAGAGGCAACTTAAATCTTTGTGAGCTTATCTGGGTTACATCATCTGTCTGCTAATACAAAAATCAATTATTTGCATTGCCTTAACCCATAATAATTCATAATATCTTATTACCTTGAAGTGCTACTCAGTACAGTAGGTAGGCCCACTTTAGAAATAAAAGAACATGAATATTTGATTGAAGAAAAACGTGAATCGGCATGCACCGCTTTCATTTATGTCATGTGAATTATATCGCAGTGTGGTTTAATTCGACTTAAATGGCGGCAGACGCAGACAAGGCCATGGAGAGCTTAATTGAAACTCCTGTTGTGTAGAGGAAACCTATTACAGTTATATGTGGCCTTATTAACGGCAGAAATGAGGTGCTGGAGAAAGCTGAAACTTGCGAGTTTTGATATTCATCAGCCATCGATATTGCGTTCCCAGGCGTACGATTTGCAAGATACCTATTTTGTAAACCGAAAACCATCTCATTTTAGCTGCTGCAGTTGGAAAACACATCACATACAGTACGGCATCATTTTAACATTAAATGCAATTTAAATAAGTGCAGTCACGTCCATGCCCATGATTAAGTTCATATAAGCTCAGTGGTAGAGCATTGCATTAGGAGTGCAATAGGTCATGGGATTGAATCCAAGGAACACACACATTATAAGAAAAGCATACCTTGTAATTAGGGGGTGGGCCGATCCAATATTCTGTATCGATAGTAGTCCGATATTAGGCCGGATCGAATATTATAGAAGTTGGGGGGTACGATCCAATACCAACACGGACCTTAACTGTCATGGCAACTTGGCATAAAGGTTACTTACTGAGAAACATGCCGTAATAGCGTGACATAAGCAACATGGTGTAAAGTGCGGCAAGTAGAAACCGTAGCTAAGCGTAAGCAATAGATAAGACCTGTCTGGAGGTGTTTATCATACTTAAAGGTGGGGTTCAATGGTATTTCATGCATTCTGACTTAAATACAGTTTAAGAGTTGTTTCCTCATGTTAAACGTAGGCAAAGTGTCAAAAAAGCAGTTGGGTGTATTACAGAGTATTTCTGTGCCGAATGCACTTCGACAGAGTTCGTACAAGTTTCAGAAAGTTTTTTCGATTACGGGTCCAGCTGACGTTTCAGGAGTTTCTATACGTATCACTTCTTTTTATGGGCACTTACCCCCGAAACCCCGCCCAACCGTAAATAAGCCGGAGACGCTAGAACTTACAAACATCACGCAAAAGCTTTGTTTAATTTCAAAACTCAACAATTGCACGAAAGAAGAAGTGTGTTTTTGAATGTAAGGAGAAGAAAGCCAGCCTTATGAAAACAATGGATATAGTTTATTATCCGGGATAGCAGCGGAGTTTTGCGTGTGTTTGATGCGCTGGATTTTCCCAACGGGGTCATGAGTTGCATGTGGTAAGTAAGACTTCTGTCTTATGTTGAAAATATAATAATATTATATAAATGACACAAACATGTAGTGAATCATAAGTTAAAACAGTGTTGTATAGTGTTGCATGACTCGTACTCGCTCCACCCGCGGTAGTAACTCCTCCTTCTTCATTTTTTTGTACATTATCAGAAAGAATCTGTAAGGATAGTCTTTCTTTTATAAATCTGATTAAACTAAAGACTCTTTGGAGATATAAAGGATGTAATACTACTCTATAGGTACTCCAGATTAACATCAGGAGTGCAGAAACAGCATGTGTTAAGTGAGCTTTAAGTTATGGTTTACATCACACATTTACTTTACATTTTTATGGCTAACAAATGTGTTATTTGCAGCTTAATTGATTAAAAGGGCGATAGAGATGTTATTGGATTGGGATCGGGATCGATATCGACAGATACTGAAGGTTGTGGTATCGACATCGGTATCAGACATGAAAAATTGGTATCAGCCCAGCCCTACTTGTAATGCACTGTAAGTCGCTTTGAAATAAAGCATCTGCCAAATGCGTAAATGCAATATTTTTTTATAAATTATGTATAAGTTAAAAATTATGCACTGAAACCTAAATGAAGTAATTTTATGTATTGCACAGAAAATTTCATTTTTTTTTAATCGATAAACTGCACATTTACTATTAGGCATTAAGCAGACACTTTTATCCAACGTGACTTACAACGATTAGGAAACAATAAAGCAATTTGTCGTAAGGAGGCAATAAAAAAGTTAAAACCAAAGATAAAACCGGATGAGAAGCGCTGCTTCGCGCAATTTATCTAAAAATATTTATACATATTATTTACTATGAATGTAAACACATTAAATAACATCATATTTGTCCAAAAAAAGTTAATGACGCATATTTTGCATATTAAAGTAGACTCTGTCTGACTAAGTGCGCGCTATTTAATGTCCGGTGTGCGAGTTGTCCTACACGTGACGCAGCGCTTCTCGCCCAGTATGCAACCCCATTTAGAGTTTTTTTTCTAAATAAATTATATATGTAAGGTATTTTTTTTTTAAACTGCATTGTTAAATAAAATTCACCAGCAGAAAGATTAATTAAACTGGCTCAAATGTTACGATAATGTACCGTCTAAATAATGCAAAACTACAGCAACAGTGTGCATAGGAGAAAAACCGAAGCACTCAAGATTTCTATACTTAGACTCCATTTACAGTACATTTCTTTCTTATTGGATAACACAAGCGCTCTTTTTTTGCTTTTCCTTACAGCCACGGAAATGTCGAGTTCAGTCGAACATGCTTTGAGGGAATGAAAGACAGACAGCTCTTAGTTTTAAAGGATGGAAACAGCTTCTGTCTGGCTTTGATCACACATCTTGCTCTCGAGAAAGCTCTCAAACACAGAAACCTCGTTCCTAACACTGTACACGCTCCTTGTACGCGCCAAACTTAGATTACAGTCAAACATGTAAAAAATCAAAAACGATAGTAAAAATATAAGCCAGCACTTTGTTTTCCCTGCCTGCTCGCTCACTAATGGGTAGAGGAGAGATTCACGCTGGCATTAAGCGACTTTGCCAACTGCCAAAGTGTGTTGTCCAGGTCAACGTGACATTAATTAAAACACAAAGCGTAGGCAGCACTAGCTCCCAGACAAATACTCGAAATAAATATACACACGATGGTGGAAAGAAAGACTTTTTGATGCCTTGGCACAGCACGGATAACTTCAGATTTCACCACGCAAAGTGTTGAGAGATGATGAGAGAGAGAAACAGATAAATATCACATTTAAGATGGAGAGCGAGAGCGCTCTCTGAGGCATTCTGGGGTTAGAGACAGTGATATATGCCCTGGGCTCTCTTCAGCCCTGGCTCATTACTGGGTGGCCATTTTGTAAATCAACAGATAATTACGGTATACATCATACGCTGCTCGCATCACCGCAGTTCACCGTATTCGGTTAGGTCCGCCGCTAAGGGACGGACAGAGGTGGAAAATGAAAAACTGCTCATTCTGAAGCAAATAAACCATTCACTTGGTTTTTATAATGGATTGAGGACATTTGTATTGTTGTTTTCGGGTCATTCGTCTTTTGGTCTTTCACGTGACTTGGACTTTTATGCAAGCCTTATTTTACTTCAAAGTCTTGTTTTTCGTGCTCAGATCTGTAAGAATGAATATATAAAACCCTTTATTTGTTTTGTTTGTTGGTTTGTTTTCTTTCAATCACGTAAGCATTTAGGTTTTAATTCAAGGCTGTGCAACGAGCAATATGCTTCGACTTTTCTTTCTTTGTTCCTGAATTTCAATGAGACTGCCAGGGCTCCACCAAAGCCTTTTTGATTGCTTTTCCTGCTTGAGTATCACTCTAATATCAGCTGAAATGTCACCACTCATATGTGTTTGTTTCATATGCATCTCTTTGTGTATTGCATGTAAAATAAGAGAGAGAGAGAGGGGGGGGGCAGATTACTTTACAAAGGGCAGACTTGATTTGAAGGCTGAATATTTTGCTCGGATTCTCGGCAAAAGGTTTGTCGAACACAAACAGCGTATGCTTATAAAGGCAATTTCATTTTCAAAGGAGATATAATCAGTCGGGACACAAAACGTGGAGAAGAAAACATCTTCAGTTCCGCCTCACCTCTAAAAGCTTTGGGTAATTTGCCGGCTTTCAGGTTGACCAAGTGTTTGGAAATTGAGAGCCCTGTAATTTTACGCTTACTTGTAAAAAATTAGACACACAACACAGGGTCAAAATTTTTCAGAAACATTTTTTTTAGTTCAGTTTTTAGAAGATCATTCTCTGTCTGTCTTTTCCCCGATAACAACTATTATTTAATGTTTCTTTCAAAGAATTGAAACTTAACTTAAAGTAGTTTTCTTTCAAGAGTTGATGTATTTTTCTATGGATAGAGAAAGTTGAAACATATCAATGTTTTATTGTCGTAGTTTTAGTTCACAAAGTTGTAAAGCACAAATCACTAACCCCGTTTCAAATTCGCAAATTGAAATAGCAAATTGAAATTGAAAATGCCCCTAATGGAAACACAGCAAGTTTGCAAAAAAATTATATTTTGGTGAGGTGGTTTTTCAGGCAATATGAAAAAGGAATATATAGCAAAACTGAAATGGAATTTTTTTTCGCATTTGTAGGTCACATGATCATTTTTTAAATATAGCGCAGTATGTGTAGTTGGAGGACAAGACCTTAATGTTGCGTTCACACCAGCCGCGGTAGAGGCGTCAAGCGCAAGTGATTTCAATGTTAAGTCAATGTAAAGACGCGCGGATGCGCGAATTGCGAATTGAGCATTGCCACGGGAAACAAGCGAGTTGAAAAATCTGAAATTTGGCAGAAAAACGCGGTGTGTTAACCAATCAGGAGCTTGCTCTAGTAGTGACATGATTACAGGAAGCGAGCGCAAATCTGGTTTGAACCCACAGTAATGCTGCGTTTACACCAGCCGCGGTAGAGGCGTCAACCAGGAGTGATTTTAATGTTAAGTCAATGTACAGACGTGTTAAAGCTTGTCTGGAGGTCTCGCGGCACAAATGAGGCGTTTAGCACGCCGCGGTAGACGCAATCCTGGGCAATCCTGGGCAGTCAAATGAGGCATTTAGCACGCCGCGGTACACGCAAATTTAGCGTTGCCACGGCAAACACGCGAGTCAAAATTTTTTACTTTGCCGGAATAACACACCGTGTTAACCAATTAGAAACTTGCTCTAGTTCTGACGTGATTACAGAGAGCGAGCAGAGCAGAGCAGAAGCCCCTCCCATGACACAAATTTCTGCATGAATGTTTCGATGTGCATGAATGTGTCTTTCACGCACGAATGAAGCGAGTACACTTAAAATGTTCAAGCGTCCAACTACGCGCAATAGATGCGAATTTAACGCGTCTGGTGTGAACCCAGAGTAATGCTGCGTTTACACCAGCCATGGTAGAGGCGTCAATCGCGAGTGATTTCAATGTTAAGTCAATGCGAAGATGCGTTGACGCGTGTCTGGAGGTCTCGCGGAGCGAATAAGGCGTTTTGCACGGCGCGGTAGACGCGAATTTAACCCTAACGCGAGTCGAAAAATTTGAACTTTGGCGGAAACCATTCGGAAACTTGCTCTAGTAGTGACGTGATTACAGAAAGCGAATGGAGTCGCAGAAGCCCCTCCCATGACACGAATTTCCTTGAATTTCACGCGCAAATAAAGCGAGTAAACTCAAACTGTTCAAGCAGCAATCTAGATGCGGTAGACGCGATTTTGATGCGTTTGAGGTGTGTTCGACTTCATGTGGTTTCACAAGAACCAACAAGCACATGACATCACATATAGGAGCTATTTGGGAGTCTGCTGTTCGGTATGCTTTCGAGTCACTCTTGCTTATTGCTTTAATGTCATCCGCATGTCGGTCCACACGGCTCTGTATGAAGTCAAACACACACATCGGCATAGTTTTTGACTTATCGCTAGACAAAAGTGGTTAATGTAAACGCTGTCATTACGCAATTGTTTTTTGTCAACATTTTAAAAACGTTAAAATTGTGAGCAAATCTTTAATGGAAACGCAGCTTTTGACTGATTTTGATGTTCTGGCTTTAACAAGTGCTTTAATGGTGTTTTCGACAAACTTTTGATACACCTGTGAGTGCAGAAAAAGTAATCAATACCTTTGGTTCTTACCAAGAAAAGGACCAAATATTATACTTGTATCAGTTAAAAGGCAATAAAGCCAAGCAAACAGCAACACAACTTCAATGTAAATTTCATGGACTTGCTTTAGGGCAAATCTGTTTCTTTGTCAAACATCTTGACAACACCCTCAGGCAGCCATTTTATACCTAAGCAACAGACAACATAAATAATCTTTAGCTCAAATCAAGTGCTTTCAACTTAAAGGAAGTGCCTCCAGTTCTGAACCACTGCTTTTATATCTTTAACAAGATTACTTTCTTACCACCTTGTGTTTTCTGAGTGGACCTGTAACTAACTTTTCTTGTTTTTTAAGGGAACGCTTACCCGTGCCCGTACCGAACTGAACCCCGACTATCTGGACCTTCGTTCCAGAGCCGAGCTGAACCCGGAGTACTGGACGCCCTGTACACCTCTGGTGAGTAACCCATGTTTAAATAATTTCAATGGCAAATGCTGGCATCATTAGAGATTTCCAGAAACACACCTTTCACCTGCTTGTTTATGTCTTCTCTGTTTATGGGTTTTTTTGGAAACCTCTAACAAGCGTATCTTCACCGTGCATCATTAGAACCGAGCTACTCTTGCTTAAACACACATAACTCCCATAGCTCCCATTACCTGAGTGTGTCCTGGAGTTTGGGATTCTGGTCTTTTGGGAATCGAAGTGGTTCGGTTGCCATAATGATGCTTGTTTTCCTAGGTTTCTTTAGTTCTCAGCTGTTATTAAAATCTCAAGCTTGAAATCTTAATGTTGTGGTCGCTTTTGAGAAAAGCATTTGAAACTCCAGATTCTGAGTCGAATTGTTTATCCGAGGCAAAGTCTTGACCAATTACGTCAGCCGATACTTGTCTTTTGCAAGCACAGTGTACTGCTTTTGTAAAGTGATATTTATCTGGAAATGGAAATGTTAATTATTGGCTGTTTGGTAGGGTCAACATGAGAGCATTTTAGCAAATGACCTTTAGTGTTATACTGAGAGATGTTCGGATGATGTGCACAGTACAGTGGCCCTAAAAAGTATTTGGACACTAATTTAACTTTAAATTAACCACATGACATTTAAGATTAACAAAAAGGTTTGAGTTTAAATGCTAAAAAGATTCTGGAGACAAAGTTATTTGACCTACAAAAAAATTAAAATCTTGTTTGCAAATGCCAATTGGTTTGATATTTCATGCGTTTCGATCAGTTTCCAAAAGTGCCCAAATGCTTTTTAAGGATTTAATTCTCTTATCCAACAGCTATGTGTTTAAATCAGATGCATTAGAAGTTTGGGTGATGAAAGACATTTCTTGTCATTTCTGCCTTGTTATCGACCAAGCGATCTTAAGACTCTCATCACGTCCGCTGTATGGTCACCATGCCACGCTCCTTCAGCCTCATTCTCAGTATGTGCGTTACATTCCTAATCAACATTTTGCCACGTCCGTGCCTTGCATGTCTTTTTTCCGTGTCACTGCTTCCCACTGCCGGAGGGAATATGGATCTGCACTGCCTGTGGTAGGAATATTCTCAAGGGACAGGCGACCCGGATGCTGCCAAATGTCACAATGTATAAGAGAACCTGACAGTGCGGCCAATCCCAGCGGTGTTTCAATGGGATCTCTCCTCATTACTGTAGTGTGAATGGACACTTGCCCGCGTTGTCCAAGGGTGAACGAGCCAATCGGAGAGTCAGTCACACAAATGCACAAATACACACAGATGTCTCCGCATCAAATCTGAACATATTTACAGAATCTGTAACAAATCTGTACATTTTGGTTGTTTGTGGAAATACAGAATATAAGACATGGTAAACAAAAGACATTAAAGACCGTATACAAAATGCACATACATATTGTCGCTGCCCGGTCACGTATGTCCGAAACGGTTACTTTTCAGGAAGTGAAAAAACACCGGATTTCAAAAGCAGTTGAATGTAGCGTTGTCATACTTGGTACGGCATCTTTACATGTAACCATATTCTTGCCAGTGAAATGATATAATCCACATTTGACTAAAATTGAGTTTAAATGGACATATGTGCATATTTTACAGTAACGGTGGTCGATACGCGTTCTTCCCATCATTAATTAGAATGGCCAAGTCGCGTTATATATTGACAGATGAATACGCTCAGTTTAGTAACTAGCCTACGTCTTAGTTTATTAAATACGCTATTTAATATGAATTATACATGTATTAAATGTCTCTTGCAAACTATGAAGGGACAATGAATCAATACACTGACATGGTAATGCTAGACAGATACTTTGTTTGCACAGTCCTACAGTAATTTTGTCACTCCTAGACGTACGTCTGGCGTCAGGGGGAAACGTTTACCTCGATTAAGAAAAAGTCATTGTCTCACCAGGCTATGTTTATTCGGCTATCCAGTGCTGAGCTTCGATAAAACTTTACGAGACCGGCGGGATGCTTTCACAGGGCAGGAGATACGCGGCGTGATTGACAGCTTTGACACCAAATGGATATACGTGAAAATCAGATGACATGATTTCTCAACTTTTCATTGGCCATTTAGATATGTGAAGCATACGGTATACGGAAATTAACCTGGACATTCAATCCGTCGAAAAATCTCAAAATCGGCAAAATGGACATGCGTTGTTTTCATCAGACAGCGACGATATGTTTATCAAAATCTTTGCTTCAAATCAGCTTAATCCCAGGCTGAGGCTTTGTTGTCAGAATCTACTAAACCGATTTTTCAGCAAAATCCTCTAAGTGCACAGAAGATGAAGTCGATGACGATGGCATGTGAAGCAAACGCACAATACATATAAACATTTGTCCCTTGTGAGTACTTAGACTTAAAAAGAACACCTATCACGCAAAATCCATTTTTACAAAGTTGTTTGGTTATAATGTGTGTTGGCAGTGTGTGAACACAACCACCCTACAATATAAAAAAAATCCACCCACTCCTTGTTTTTTAATTGATTCTCTTATCAATGTGAGGTCACATTGATAAAACCCCGCCCACTTTCAGTCTTGCATTACCATAGTTAACACCCTCAGTAAATTGTACTCTGTCCACTAGACTCTATTGTCTCAAACTGTATTAATCAGATTTATTTGAACTGAAAGCGCTGTCTGTTTTTAAGGAAGTGAGGAGCTGTAGCTCATTTGCATTTAAAGCTACAGACATTAAAATAGCCTGTTTTGCTCCCAGACAAATAGGGTCATTTTTACAAATTCAAGTAAATTAGGTGGGTATTATTTAAAAGCATGCAGTATACAATATTTATTATGCAAATACATACGGATTTAGCTATAGACCCGTACAGTGTGTATGTTTAAGGTTCAGTGGTGCAGTAAGTGCAACAGTACCGGTTTTTGTCTAAGGTGCAGTATTGAGCGTTTAGCAGGAACGCTGGCCAGCTGATAATGAAAACGACCGCTCGGTGAAAGAAGAGGATGTACTTGTGCTGAATCTCTTCTGTAAGGTTAATGCCTCAAAGGGGTGACGATAAGGGAGTGAGGGATTGCTAACTATCTGTCCTGAACGCTTTCTGGATCTCAGTTCATAGATCTGCTGGCTCTGCTGTTTGGATATTGTGTTGGTGTTTACTATGTGGTGAGCGAAGCGTATCTGATTGCTACTGCAGATGAAATTAAGTAGATTTGATAATTGCATTGAAATATGTATATACTAAAACTATATAACATTCCGTTGCTGGGCACAGTCAGGCATGGATTATTTTTCCAGCGGAAGGAAGGCTTATAGTGATTTTACTTTATGAACGCAAATTTTTATTTTGCAATAACATTTGTATTGCTTAGTGACTTAGTGAATGAAATTTGGTACTTGAGGCAAGTGCTGTATCGTGAATAAGTCACGACTGAAGGGTTGCATTGACTTCATGTCATGACTAACAACACCCTTCAGACATGCTTTCAACCTATGTGGCTTATATATATATATATAAATATGAGTACCTTGATGACGTATGCGGCCGTCAAATGCGACTTCTGCAGGACACACCCAAAATCCTGGCCAGGATTGGAAGTAGCTTGTTAAGCTGGTCTTCCAGCATGGATAAGCTGGTGGGTCAGCTGGCCTCCCAGTGGCCAAAACCCCTCTAAAATGAGCCTGATACACCAGCTTAACCAGCTAAGACCAAGCTGGTCTTTTCAGTAGGGCTTTATAGGCTTCCAGATGGTTGAGTTGTTGGAACATGAGGTAAAGCCTCATTTTGACCCCTGTTGTCAGCTGACCAGTTAGCCCTGTCGAAGAGTTACACCGGGTCCTGTTGGGTCTCAGGGGTCGTTTCAAGGTAGGTCACCATAAGTCACTTACTTGTCAATGTGACTACCAGAGGGTCACGGGTTATAGTCATTTAAGTTTGTTATTAGAACAACAGCTGATGTTTAAAGGAAGTTGAAGTTGGACAAAGATCAAGCCGGTGACTAAAAGAGACAGTTTAACTATTGAGTTTTCTGTCGTCTTTTCAGCTCAGTAGTGTTTGGGTCAGACGGCCTCCTTTTTTTGTTATTTAATTTATTCTGGATACATGCACAGAGCTGTTTGTGTTCCAAATGAATATCGATACCTAAAATTTTTTGATAAATGGCTTTGAAAACCACCCTGAATCAAATTCCGTTGAATTGCTAAGCGAATTATGCGCATATTATGAGCAAGGTTGTATTCAGGGAACATATTGCTTGTTGTCCGGAGGTCAGTGTGAATGCGCAATATATCTTGTTTCTTCATTCGTCCTCTTTCAAAGGTCAGCATCGTGATTAACCTCCGGTCAGTTGCACCCAAGACATGGCGTATTATCCATTAGAATGCATTAGTTTTGGAATAAGTGCACAATATCCAGAGAGCATCCTTTAGCTATACACCCTGTACCATACCGAAGCCCACGCACTGTTAGTTATATCCAGAGGTGGAAAGTAACGAATTACATTTACTCATGTTACTGTAATTGAGTAGTTTTTTTGTGTATTTTTACTTTTTTGAGTAGTTTTTAAAATCTGTACTTTTACTTTTACTTAAGTGTGTTTTATTTAAAGTATTGTACTTCGCTACATTTTAAATCATATCCGTTACTGAGTAAAACAATATTTTAAAAAGCAAGGTGATAAAGACGCGTAACAGATGTAAATGGGCGGGGCCCGGGGGAACGCGCAAAAAGAACCATGGAGACGGGCGAGACAGGCGCGCGCTAATGCAGACCCACCTCAGTTCAAATCTTATGAAAGAAACCGCTGGTCATATTTAAGCGACCACTTTCCACTGACGCGAAGCTAGTGTTTCATTTCTATGAAAGGTAGGATTCATGCTCTTAAGTACGAAATTGCACGGCGCGTTTTTAATACCATGCGCATTATCTTCCGAGGTCTAGCAGCTTCGCGTCAAGTCAAACACAACTTCAAAACGTCCTCGAGAATGCGCAGGTCATTAGACATTGCAGAGAGAGAGAGAGAGAGAGAAAGAGAGAAAGAAGAATAAAGGTCAACAGGTACCCAGGTCAGGGAAGTACGTAGATAATAAACGTGTCAAATGTATATAGACATGGCACTCATCTCATTATATGCTCATTTAAACTATATATAGTTTAATAAAATAATGTATGTTACCAGCAATACATCAATTACAACCTTACTATAGTGATTGTATTTACAAGCTGCTGACCACCTTCAAAAGTGCATAACTCACCTGTAAAAATCATTAAACAATTCCATAAATGTTTCTTACGTTAAAAAAGCTTGTTATTTTATTAACTTTTTGTTATTGCACTTTAATTGTAAAGATGTTCCTACAATTAAAAACAACTAGTTTGAGATGTATATTCGCTTGTCGTTTTTGAACTATACTAGAATCCTCCACCTCTCCCGCTGTAAAAAAGTAACTTTTACTCTGAGTAAAGTTAAAATGACTTACTTTTTACTTTTACTTGAGTAGATTTTTAGACAAGTAACTTTACTTTTACTTAAGTAAAATATTATTAAAGTAACTGTACTTTTACTTGAGTACAATATTTTAGTACTTTTTCCACTTCTGGTTATATCTCCCGTTAACACACTACAACAAATATTTGATTGTCATTTTAAATCATTTTCCCAGTAGAATAAGTTGAATTTGTCATTGATATGTGAAGAAACTCCATATCCTGATGGTTCGCAGATAGGCAGGGAATTGTGGGATTGACGTTAACATTTCCAGCTGCTTTGTCGCCCAACATGTCCGCGAATATGCATGAAGCAGTGCTAGACTGTCTGGAGAGACCTGTCAGCAATGAAGAGAAATGTTTCTGAGCTTGTAGGAACATGCTTGGGGATGGAAATGGCAACTTTGAATTGCTTTTTCTTGTATGTGCACGCATTATTGATTTATTGACCTGCTGTCGGGACAGGGTGGTGCGAAGACAGGCAAGACCCAATTTATTTATACCGGCAAGATGGAAATCAGCTAAGCTGCGTTACTCTGAGCGATCCGAGGGGTTACATTAGTTACGATTAACAAGTGTGAGATCTCACCAGGAAACCTGACCTCAAATAACATAACATGTAGCATTTGGTTCCTTTTTACAAAAGCACTTTTGCATAAACACCAAAGCTTTAGCCTAGTTTGAGTCAAAGAAAGATTGCATCTAAGCGTTTTCGAAAGTTGGTCAATACCCTCTTTATAAAGTAAGGTGTATTTACTGTAAGAAGAAAGAGACCTCGTGAATTATGCATGTGTGAAGAGCTACCATTTCTGTTCAGAGATATTGGATAGGAAATGGATCCTTTTCTTAAGTAAAGACTATAGATACTCCAGGGGCTGAATCTCTGCGATTACATTAGCTCGACCAAATGTATTCACCGAGTTGAACTTTATATGTAAAAGTCAGAATAAAACTTGCTATAGTATTAAATGATTAGTTCACACAAAAGCCCTCATTTACAGTCCATAGCTTTCCATAGCTACAGTATAAATGTAAATGTCTCCTCCGCATAACATATTTGCATATTTCCCAGATCACAAAATCATAAACATTTATACAAATCATCCTGATCGAAACTTTACATAACCTTAGCTCTTAATGCATTGTGTTTCCTTCTAAAGTTGGACGGCTCCAGAGACTCTAAAGGAAGTACCCAGATAGCAATGAGTCGGCGGACCACCGGCGGTGCTCTGGAGGCAGTAAGCGTCATAAGGGCGTAATCGCAAACAGGTCTGACGGCGGACCGCTGGCGACAGCCGCTTTTGCATGAATTAAGCAGTCGGTCTGCCGGCTGCATGCTGGCGGCATTTCGCAACAAATGGGAGTGACGTATTCGGCGGCAAAAGTTTTATCCCCGCCAGCGGGACGCACCTATAGCCGACAGCTTGGGGCTGGCGGCATAAAGAAGCCATGCGGATATTTTTTGCTATCTGGGATAACAAAACATACAATCACTCATTCATCATAAAAGTTGTAAATGTCAACTTCTTAAAACTTTTTAAAACATTTAAAATGTGCATAAATTCTGCTATTTTGACTATTACGTGAAATTTCTTATTCAGGGAGTACAGTTCTCACGCCCAAGTTGTCAAAAACATCACATTGTGACACGCCTTTTGTGTCACATATAGGGTATCCCCTCCTTTAGCGTTACTTTTTGTAAATTTTCGACAATTTTATGTAATACTGCAGTTTATTGTAAACAATTGATCCGTGCAAGTCATTATTTTATTTTAAAATGCATGGGCCCTCATAAACTTCAATCAAAATCTTTTCCGATAATGTCAGCTAGACTGCTTGGGTGGGAGCATCCGTTAACTCCGCCCCCTCAATCTGTCAGTCTGCTGCCATTTCTAAATTAAATGCCTACTTTTACTATATGCAGTCAAAGCACAAGCCACACCCACCATTTTTATCATGTGATATTTTTTTCACGTGGAAATACGATCCTGATCGAAAAACTTGATCACAACTTTAAATCGCTTTTCCCCCACTGTAAAGGACGCCTGGTTACCTGTGGGAAGCATTGGGATTCCTAGTTCATCTACATAGTGACGCTTACATTAGAGGTCTACTCGGGTCCAAAGAACAGGGTTCCCACGGGTCCTTGAAATCCTTGAAAGTTTGTGAATCTGGAGGGGAAATTCAAGGCCCTGGGAAGTTTTTGAAAATATAAATACATAGATACAGGTCATTGAAAGTGCTTAAATTCTAGACTTTTTATGGACACGTGCTAAACTGTTCGCTTTACATGCTTATATCTTCTGTATGCGGATGTTGATTTATTCCAAAATGCTTTTTTGCATAGTTGTGTTTGACACATGAAAACGTCTCTGCTTACGTATGTAGCTGTTGTTCCCTGAGAAGGGAACGAGACGCTGCGTCTCCCTTGCCATACTTCCTGCGTCCCTGTAACGTTGTCTTTGGCAATATTTCAGATAGCGATATTCTTCCTGGCTCCCGCGTCACCCTGTCTTTGTCGTTAAGCCTCACCATTGGTTGAATTTGATATACGCATTCAGACGCACTTACCCCTGGAGGCGTCCCCAAAGTGTCACCGCAGTGCACAGTGCAAGTTCTCTCAAAAGGGAGCTGTAACAATACTTAAAAGGTAACACAATGTAACCTTGCTCTCATTTGAAATGTGTCCCCACATTTAGTCCTTGAATTTGAGGTATTGGACATGGAAAGTGTGTGGGAAACTAAGGTGTGGGAACCCTGAAAGAAATGTTCCCGACCCGAAATGACCCGAATCACTTTTTATCCGAACTTGACGTGCATAAATATTTTTTTTAAAAGAAAGACCCGACCCGAGACAAACGCGAGAAAATTAGATACGAGTCCGACGCGAACCAGTGGCATTTTTTTTTACTTTGATTGGACTCGAGTTTGGGTCATCTCACGTCCGTTCGGCAAAAATACATTAATTTTAAATAATCCAAGGCTGCTACCTGTTCAAGGCCCACATAAAACTTTAAGACCCAAACCCGCTTGGGTTTCGGGTTGGACCTCAGGTTATTACATCTAAGTGGACCCTTGAAGACCTCTAGTGTACGTTGGATCAACTTGAAATTACTTCAATCGGTAACACCCAAAAAATTTAAGTTTATTCAACTTAAAATAGTTTTACTTAAAGGGATACTTCACCGATTTAGCATTCAGCTTTGTATCTGTAGAAACCCGGCAGTATTACTGAATGACCATGTTTCCCTCCCTCATTTCCCCCTGAGAGGAGAGATATCTGCATTTTGGTTCTGCAAAAAAGTCCTCCGATGATGTAATATGACGATTTTTGCATCATCGGAGGACTTTTTTGCAGAACCAAAATGCAGATATCTCTTCTCTCAGGGGGAAATGATGGAGGGAAACATGGTCATTCAGTAATACTGCTGGGTTTCTACAGATACAAAGCTGAATGCTAAATCGGTGAAGTATCCCTTTAAGGCAAAAAATGTAAGTTGAAAAAATTTGTTGGGGTTAACCAACTGAAGGAATTGTTTTAATTGATCCAACTTTCCACTTTTACAGTGTAGGGGTACCTTTAGCATATTCATAGTGATGCAAAAGCCATGTCACAATGCTTAGTTTTTTTTTATCCCTTGGGTTGAAAAATTAAGTTTTACAATCCATCGTGTTTTTATTTTGTTTTTGCAAGGGGTGTGTAAACTTATGAGCACAACTCTTTATGCATAGGAAATAAGTCACATTGTTGGCATTTAGCGGCATACATTAAAACCCTTTTCAAGGATTTTGTTGGAACTAAAACCCCTTTAGTTGTTTCAAACCAAGTTTTGTCATTATTAAGTTGCAGACTCTGTTTTCGAAGCCCCAACCTCATTTTCTACCATTTTCTTATTGCCTCTCTCTCATATTTTTTCATTGTCAATTTCTTCTTCGGTTTTTATTTTTGATTCTTTTACCACACTTCCCTCTTATTTGCTCTCTCTTTCTGTTATTAACCGAGGAGCTGGTTACTTGAGATAAGTGGTCACTCCTGGAGGAATCTACAGGTGAAGGGTGCTCTTTTATTTGGCGAAGATGGATGGTTTGAAACATTTCCCTGAAAGTAGCATCGGCATCACAGGCGCAAGACCTTTTTTTATAAGTGCTCTTACATTAGTTTAGAAAGCAGGGCCCACAGGTGCTACCCTTAAAATATCTCGCTTCTCGGTTCTTTCAGTACCATAAAAACAGTGTTGGGTCATTCGACTTTTAGCTCCACGCTCCAATGACGGCCTATTTTGTGTGGTTATATTTTATTATCAGATACTAAAACTTGCATTTTACGTCTCTCTGACTCCGCCGTATACTTTAAAAATCAATGTCAAGTCGATAACAGCATGATGGTATTTTGCTTCAGATGAAGTGTGTGTGAGAGAGAAAATGTCATGTTGTTTGATGGCTATAAAGGACAAGGGTTGCCAGATTTTGACAGTCACAATCCCAACAAGAGAAGTTGATTTTGTACATGTTGTCATGCTTGCCGATCTTTGATGATGCCATATCGCAACTCGTCACCGCAACCTGTCAGTCCCTCTCGTGTTTGTTGCATCTCAATCCTTTAATAGACTTCACGACACCCTCGTAAACATCCTCCATTGTCTATTTTTAAACAGATGCAAGACGCAGAGAGTACTGCACATACAGTCTTTTGGATGGAGTCTGTGTGAATGATGGTTGGCAGGACGACTTGAGAATTATTCGCCGCTTGTCGTTTACTGTATCTAGGTGTATAGCAGCCGGTTTCATAGCCAGTCGGATATCTTCAGCCAGTTTGCTTGTGTTCATGCAAAATTTCACCCTAAGGTCTGAAACAAATTCAATGCAAGCGTTAAGTTATTAACATTGCATTAGAGAAAGCCAGAAGGTCAAGTGTATGTGTCTTTGTGTGTCAATACGCGCTACTTCTTTGAGTCTATCAATTACAGAAAACAGTATATATTTGCTATAAATGGAAATTTTGGACAGATTCATTGCCGTGTTGTTTAATAAGTGGGTGATCAGGGAAATTTCTCATTGTGGTGTGAAGAAACTTTTAGGTCAACTACCATCACGACTAAGCGGTCGTTTGAATAGGAAGTTGATTAACGTCTGCATGTTTGTAGCCGGCTACCTTGCGTATTTATTGTGTGTTCATGCGTTTGTGTTCTAGATGAATGTGTGTTTGTGGCCTGATGTACCAGCTGTGGCGTCTGGCTGTCACTATTCGGATGAAGAGTTCAGATAGTAATTATCGAAATAATTAGCTTGTCCCAAAGGAAAGTAAGTTTGTTCTACTTCAGGCAATTTCTGTCTCTTTTGGTCTCCGTTGTCTGCGAGGCATCTGGCCTGATGGCACAGTTCCATATTTAAAAAAAAAGAGTTTGTTACCTTGCCAGGTTTTTAATCTGACAAATAGGTAAACTACACTTTAACAGATATCCTGGCAAAACCTGCATGTCCAGTATCTGTATAAAGTCAGAATGAAAAATCGCAAATCATTTATTGTACATTGTATGAGCTTCACGACTAATGTGAAATATTTTCGAGTTAAAGAGTTTGAACTTTCATAGACCATCTTGTATCACAGTGGTATGAATATGTTGGTCTAATTGTTTATTTGGAGTTGATAATGCTAATATACTTAACCTTTTTTATTTCAAGGCCCCCTTATTGTCCACAATAATATTTAAAGGTCCCCTATTTACAATTTCTACAAAAAATCATAAAGTTTGGATTTAATCAAAAACACTGTTTTAGCTTATATTAATACTTGTTTTGTTTTATTTTGAAAATTTTTAAGTCATTTTAAGGCCCCATTGGAAGTTTAAGGAGGCCCCCATTGTTAAAAATAGGCAATAGGGAAGTGACTTAAACTGCAATTCATTGACGTGCCGCTAGAGGCAGGCTCCAAAAGGGAATCAATTCTTATAGAACCCCATTTTTAAAATGGCAAAATTTACGCAAAAAAAATTTGTTTACAGCCTGGTACAAAAAGTGATTTTGGTCTATATAAACAAATTTTGCACTTCATGACAACTTTAAGGGGATATTTTTTTGTAACTTATCCGTTTAAATTATATTAAGCTTTAAAGTTTTGCATAATTAAGGGCGTGGCCACTTGAGTGACAGGGGAACTGCCACTGTCACTAGAATCAAGCTAGGGGGCGTGGTTTCAGCAACCAGCCACCTCAGCTTCACCCACGTCCCAAATTTTCCCATTTTCGGTTATCCGCAAGTGATTCGCGGTGATGCACTACCAAGATGGCGACAGCAGGCACCGCCAACTATTGGCTTAAATACCTATGGGTGACATCACAGACACTACGTCCATATTTTTTACGGTCTATGCGTGCCACGGGGATGACGTATTTTTGTAGGCTAACCTGGAAGTTAACGGGACACTGGTTACCTTGCAAAAAAGCCCTTTCATTTTTCCCATAGACTTCTGGATTATAGCAGCAAATAATCTCTGTGTTTAACAAATGTTTATGTCACTTTTTTGTCCAACAAATGAAAACAACTTTTATGAATTTTGAAGTCTAAATGTGTTTACTAGAAATGAAAACATACAAATTCAGACTTCAAAATATAATCATAAAAGTTGTCTTGTTGGACAAAATGTGTGTCATAAACTTTATTTAGTTTATTAACTAAATTAACTTATTAATTATTTACTAATTTACTAATTTGTTTATTAACTTTAGTTTATTTTTGCAATAATCCAAAAGTTTGTAAGAAAAATAAACGGGCTTTTTAACCAGGTAACCAGTGTCCTGCTAACCTACAAAAATATTTTATCTCTCCGGCATGTAATCACCTGTACTACTCTATATAATGTTAATGTAAAGCAGCTTTGCTAAAATGCAAAAAAAAGTGAAAAACGCTTTAAAAATAAATTGAGATTGATTGTTAGGTGAACTCCGTGTAACAGGTTGTTACAAGCAAGAGTTTGGTGATGTCAGCCAAAAGCCATTTCGTTAATGACAATGAATTATTAATTACCCTAATATTATGAATTATTAATAAATGTGTTGTCATCTGTGGAAACAGATGGTGTCACCTAGTTGTTGTTTACAAAGAATAACAATTAACTAAAGAAGGAAATAGCTAAATAGATACAAGACACTTATTTTCACTATAACTGATAACTATCTGAGATGGCATCGGTCCGGGTTGATGCATTAGCAAATCAAATCGATCTGAGATTGAGGCACCTGGCCGGCCCCCTATATCCTCCCAGTCCTTCCTAATGATCTTTTATCAACAGGAGATTTAACAGTGACTTATCACTTCGTGGTTTTCACCAGAGCTTTCTGACACATCATCATTATTTTAAATAAAGAGAACATCTTATAAGAAGTGATGGGGATTACAAAGCTTAACATAGGACACAAGTGCAAATCAACCAGATTTGGCCTTCTACAGGCCTGTCTGTCAATAGTCCTTAACCTCATAGATCTTCTGCTTTCATGCCAGTTTGTATTATAGTTATAGTGGTTTTAAGTAGGTAGTCCTTCAGATGGCCCATTTTTCGCTCACTTTGCTGTATCAGTTTTGCACGCATACACACAGCATGGTGGCCTTTTGAGATTTGGGCCACTGCTTTCCAAATTGACTTTTATCAGACTGTCTCAGGGAAGTTGTCTTTGTGGATGGGCAGCGCTCCATTTTTTTCTCTGCATGAAGAGAAGTAAGAGATGCTCTGTATATTTTCTGCTTTTGGCAAAAGCCTTGACTACAAAGGGTGAAATTGTTTCCTTCACCTCACCAGACAGTCAGCATTTGAAGTAGATCAAAAAAGTTAATCAAAGTTGTCCTAAGACAAGAACGGTATTGTTTAAAAAAGGTTTTAGTATATGTACATATACAACTTTGAGTGAAATAACCATTCGTTACAACCGAGGTATGCAGCAAAGCATTTGTGAAGCCACAACACGCACAACCTTGAGGCGGATGGGCTACAACAGCATGAGACCCCACCGGGTACCACTCATCTCCACTACAAATAGGAAAAAGAGGCTACAATTTGCACGAGCTCACCAGAATTGGACAGTTGAAGACTGGAAAAATGTTGCCTGGTCTGATGAGTCTCGATTTCTGGTGAGACATTCAGATGGTAGAGTCAGAATTTGGCGTAAACAGAATGAGAACATGGATCCATCATGCCTTGTTACGGTGTAATGTTGTAATGGTGTCGGGGATGTTTTCTTGGCACACTTTAGGCTCCTTAGTGCCAATCGTTTGAATGCCACGGCCTACCTGAGCATTGTTTCTGACCATGTCCATCCCTTTATGACCACCATGTACTCATCCTCTGATGGCTACTTCCAGCAGGATAATACACCATGTCACAAAGCTCGAATCATTTGAAATTGGTTTCTTGAACATGACAATGACTTCACTGACTAAAATGGCCCCCACGGTCACCAGATCTCAACCCAATAGAGAATCTTTGGGATGTGGTGGAACGGGATCTTCGTGCCCTGGATGTGCATCCCACAAATCTCCATCAACTGCAAGATGCTATCCTATCAATATGGGCCAACATTTCTAAAGAATGCTTTCAGCACCTTGTTGAATCAATGCCACGTAGAATTAAAGCAGGTCTGAAGGCGAAAGGGGGTCAAACACAGTATTAGTATGGGGTTCCTAATAATCCTTTATGTGAGTGTATATATTTATATATGCTTTTATATTATTAATATAATGCTATATAATTGCCAGGCTTTTTCGTGATATTCATCCTTATAGTCACTTATATATTGCATGTGATATTGTTTTAAATCAGATTGTTTTGTACAGAATTAGATATTGGAGATTACTTGTCTCAAGCCTTTCATTATGCTAAGAGGCTTTTAAGAAGAGATGAATCTATGAAAAACATACTGCTCCACTTTAAACCTCTTGCATGTTCGTCTCAATTTTATAAATCGGGAGCATTTAATCACTAGTCTCATGTACTGTATAAGAAACCATTCCCACTAATATCATAAGCTGTACCGAGACCGCACAATAAACAGATTTTTTAGGAATATTACTGTTTGATGGAGACTATACTGTAATAGCCAGACGTCCTGGTTTACTCGAGATGATTCTGGTTATATGAGATGTGTGCTACTGTCCTGATAGTAAATATGGGTCATTTCTGTTATGCAGCATGTTTTCAGCTCTGTAACACAGTTTATTTAACATGCTATCCTGCCTGATCTCACGAAAATTTGTATGTATTTGACGAATTTGTATGATTTCCTATGAAGTGAATCGTATAAAAACATACGATTTTAATAAAAAAACAATAATGAAACCCTGCCCCAACCCAAACGGCACTGAGGCAAAAGCAAACCGTACAGAAATATATGAATGTGGTCGTACAAATTAGCCGCCTCGAAAAAATTGATACGAATTGCCATGAGATAGCTTTGGCTATACCTGATATTAACTCATTCCCCGCCAGCATTTTTTGTGATTTTCACAACAGTTTTCTAAAATTTTCTAAAAATATCTAAACATACAAATATATCAAATGAAAGGACAGCCCCTCTGCTTAACAACAAACACATAAACAAAATGGGAAAATTTATATTTTTTTCTCTGCTTAAAAACTCTTAAATATGATTTTTTTTCTTTAAAAATACACTTTTTTTAGCAAAAAGCTGTAATAATTGCATTTTTGTGAAGGGATTTTGTTAGAGATCAGATTCAGAACGATTATCAAAACATACAAAGAGTAAAAAAATTAGTAAATAAGGTTTTGGCTTCAGTTTTTTTCATAAATTGGGTAAGTTCGCCAACTAGTGGATAGTTACATTATTGCAGATTAACATAAAATTATTTTTTATGCACATTTTTTATCTTAATTGACGAGATAACTTGCAATGGCAGGGAAAGAGTTAAGAAGTATACCACGATCGAGCAAATGTATTTGCACAGTAGCTTTTTATTGCTTGAAAGAAGTAGATAAAACTGGCTTTTAAATGCCGGAAGAAGATATATGTATAGAAATAAAATGTATAAATGTGTGAAAACAAAGAAGCCTGAGATATTTATTAAATTGCTTGTTTTATCTAGTATCCATGGACATGCAAAAATGCCCACATCTGTGGCAAAAAAGCAAAATTCACATTTTGTGATGAAAGAAATAGGCTATTATTATTATTATTATTATCAAGTGAGTTTAATATTTCGTCCAGTATAATAAGATAAACATTTACATGTACTGCATTATCAGAGATGGTTTTTATGTTGCATATTTTGTGTTTTTAATAAATGTTTAATAACTGTTAATGCACATGCACTGTGAACTTAAACTAAACATACGACACCAATGTGATTTGCATCAGCTAGTTGGATGAAATCTCATTTTCAATTCAATAATTTCCCTGAAATGGCTCTTTTATGTTGGCAATAATTGTTATTTGATTTTTGAAGCAGAACTATTAAATCTGACAGGACTTTTCACTTAAAGCAACACTATGTAGTTTTTTTTACCTTTAAATAATGTCTCTAAAATTATTTCAGTGATAGAACAACTTTTAACTGGACAAATTGTACTGTTGCTGCAACCTGAGCAGCCTCCTAGCTGCTACAAGCACACTCTGAAAGTGGCGGTGGAGGGTAGAGCACACAGCCCCGCCCCTCCCCCTGCCTGCAGAAGAGTGTCTGATACTAGGCACTGTTGCGCTTTTCAACCACATGGGGGAGCTGTAAGTCATTTTTACATGGAAACTACATAGTGTTGCTTTAACCATAAATTTATACCATAAATACATTGATTCCTAATGTTAATCTCCTTATTATTAAGTAAAAAGAAACATGCAGTCTCGAGATCAACCTCGGATGACATCCAGAAGCACAGGCTGAGCTTTAGTTGTGTGATATGATGGTGTGTGCAGGTGTACCGTGATCTCTAACGTACATCCACAGAAATGAGATCTGTACTGGATTAATTGGCTCACGGGGAGATATGCAGAGCGGTGAGAGACAGGAAAGGTTCACCTGCTCCTTTCATACTGAGAAGGTTTGGACATGTTGTCTTGACAACCTGGCAGCAAAGATCCAGAAGTGCTGTAGGCCACCATCTACCTACTGAGTCAACTTGGCAATTAGTCTACATGGGTTATCTGCTCTGGTTATTTCAGCAGGTCAGAAAATGAATTGTACATTGGCGCTGAAGTCATTTAATGAATGCATTGCAACTCAAATCTTCATTTCTGCCATCTAATCGTGTTTTTCTCATGTAGTTTACAGTATGTGCCACATTAAAGGCACAATATGTAGGATTTTTACCACTAGAGGTTGCTATTTTACAATTACATAATAACAAAGATGACGCTTTATGGTGTTATGAAGGAGGGTGGAATGATGTGATATTTTTTACCATCCAGAGACTTATGGGATTTGCTAATCATCTTCATGGATGAGGTAATGAATTAATGTTTGTACATTTGATCACATAATTTTTTGCCTTCGTAATGAATTAGCTGCAACGCACAACAGCTGCGTGTTAAATGCTGCATAACCGCCAATTCGGCATTTGTCCACACGTTTTGCCAGAGTTTATACAACCGGAAACTAAGGATAGCGTGGATATCAAGTCACTACATTGCAAAAAATTATTTTCAAGAAAAAAAATTCTTAGTATTTTTGTCTTGTTTTCAGTAAAAATATCTAAAAATTCATAAATTAGGATGCTTTTTCTTGATGAGCAAAACGATTTCAGGGAATTTATTTAATCAAAAATTTGATTTCCTCCAACTACCTAAACGACCCAAGAAAATAAGTCTAGTTTTTAGACCAAAAATATCACATTTAAGTGATTTTGTGCATAAAACTAGCAAATAAATCTGCCAATGGGATAAGCAAAAAAATCTTGAACATTTTTCGTAAACACTAAATTCAAGAAAAACCCAAGAAAAATGTGCTTACCCCATTGGCCCATTTTATGCACAAAATCACTTAAATTTGATATTTTTGGTCTAAAAACTAGACTTATTTTCTTGGGTCGTTTTGTTCGTCAAGAAAAAAACATCATAATTTAAGAATTTTTATATATTTTTACTGAAAACAAGATAAAAATACTAAGATTTTTTTTCTTGAAAATAATTTTTTGCAGTGTACAAGGGCGACAATTACAAAGGAGACAAGGGACAAGCCATTTTTTAAAAGTAGTCCAAATCCTTTTGGGCTAATGCAAGTACAGAGCTCCATGAAATATATCACACTGTGCAAGTGGTTTTGGGATATTTTATTACAAAAATCTTACATATTGTGGCTTTAAACCGAGGCAATGCTGCCTTCACAGACTGCAAAAAAATTATTTTCAAGAAAATAAAATTATATTATTTTTGTCTCGTTTTCAGTAAAAATATCTAATAATTAATCAATTAAGATGCTTTTTCTTGATGAGCAAAATAACCCAAGAAAATAAGTTTAGTTTTTAAGTCAAATTTAAGTGGTTTTGTGCATAAAACAAGCAACAACAACAAAAAAATGGGGTAAGCTAAATAATCTTGAACATTTTTCTTAAACACTTATTTCAAGAAATTTGCTTACCCCATTGGCAGATTTTTTTGCTTGTTTTATGCACAAAATCACTTAAATTTGATATTTTTGGTTATTGATATTTTTTACTTATTTTCTTGTGTCATTTTGCTCATCAAGAAAAAGCATCTTAATTTAAGAATTTTTAGATATTTTTACTGAAAACAAGATAAAAATACTAAGAAATTTTTTTCTTGAAAGTAATTTTTTGTTGTGTATAGACGGTTTTAGCAACAACAACATAAACAAACGGCTTTGTGGACTAAACGCAACTTTCACATTGAATCAATAACAACAGAGTCCTTTTACAGTAGTTTATTTCTGATAACAAGAGAAATAAATGACAAGTGAATTATCTTCGTTCATATATCAAATCTAACGCATATCAACTATTACACTGAGCTAACATTACTGTGTAAAATTAATGTATACAATGTTAGCTACAGGTCCTTAAATTCTTGCCTGGCTGCGAAACCTCTCTGAACAGTTGTGATCCATGCTCATCATCTCCCCTCATTTTTAGCAAACCAAAACATTTTATTTTCGACCTGCAATGTTTTCCTCAAAAAACATAATTTCTTCTCGACTGAACAAAGAAAGACATCAACATTTTGGATGACATTGTGGTGAGTAAATTATCTGGATTTTTCTTTTAAGAAAATGGAATATTCCTTTAAGCCAAAGTTGGCTGACTCTCCCGGGGACGAAAACCCAGTGGGAAAAACTCCTAGAAGGACAAAAACCCTTGGGACAGATTCATATATATTTATATATAAACACGGTAGGGATAGGATTCAACAATTCAACAATTAATTAAAGAAAAAAAAATCGAAATTTCTTACCCCATTGGCAGATTTTATTTTATTTGTATTGCTTGTTTTAAGCACAAATTTAAGCACTTTTTTTTGGTCTAAAAACTAGACTTATTTTTTAGGTCATGTTGCCTATCAAGAAAATACATCTCGATTAAAAAAAAAATTATATTTGTACTACAAACAAGAAAACAAACTAAGTTAGTCATTTTTTGCAGTGTAGATGCCTTATTCTTAAAAGTTTGATGTAGGGAGACTTTTTAATATCATCATAAGGTCTAGTGCACTTTTCAGCATATTCTGGACCAAAATTGCCCACATAGACAAAATGAGACTTTTTGAAGGGGCAGTAAAGTGGCACATAATGTTTTGGTTTTTATGTGACCTATATATCCAAAAAAGTCCAAAATATTGCTATAATAGACCCGCGTATAAAACTCAGCAACAGGCTATAAAGGAATAACAGAATAAATGGATGTAGATTTCGTAATAGGTGTAATACAGTAAATATTTGTAAGTGTGTGAGATTTAGTATTTAGTCGATACAAATACTGCAAAAATGAAATTTGTCTTGCCTTGTGATGTCAGAAGGGGATAATACCGCTCTTTAATCTGCACTATCCAACCATGGCACTGCCATTTAGTGTGGAGATCAGCTCATTTGCATTTTAAAGGACACACCCAAAACAGCACATTTTTGCTCACACACTGCAAAAATAAAGACTTTCTTACTTAGTATTTTTGTCTTGTTTTCAGTAAAAAATATCATTATTAATATGTATTTTCTTGATGAGCAAAATGATCTTGAAAAATAAGTCTAGTTTTTAGACAAAAAAATATTAAATGTAAGCGATTTTGTGCTTAAAACAAGCAAAAAAATCTGCCAATAGAATAAGAAAAATTTTCTATGTTCTGTTTATGAATTTTCTATGTTCTGCTTATGAAAAAATAAATAAAGTAATTTTTTTCTTATTCCATTGGCAGATTTTTTGCTTAAAAAGTTTATTTTTTTGGTCTAAAAACTTGACTTATTTTCCTAGTTCATTTTTTTGCTCACAACTACAAAGTGGCAATTTATGCTTTAATAAATGATCTATATCGTATTTTGAGCTAAAACTTCACATACATACCCTGGGAGCACCAAAGATTTATTTTACATCTTAAAAAAAGTCTTGCAAAATGCCCCCTTTAAACTTTTATACTGCAAAAAAATGATAAAAAAAAAAATCTTAGTATTTTTGTCTTGTTTTTCGAAAAATATCTTTTTTTATTAATATGTATTTTCTTGATAAGTAAAATGACCTTGAAAAATAAGTCTAGTTTTTAGACAAAAAATATATATAAAGTGTAAGCGATTTTGTGCTTAAAACAAGCAAAAACCTGCCAATAGAATAAGAAAAAAATTCTATGTTCTGTTTATGAAAAAAGTAAATTTTTTCTTATTCCATTGGCAGACTTTTTACTTAAAAAGTTTATATTTTATGTCTAAAAACTTGACTTATTTTCCTAGGTCATTTTTTTGCACACAACTACAAAGTGGCAATTTATGCTTTAGTAAATAATCTATATCGTATTTTGAGCTAAAACTTATATACACTGGGAAAACCAAAGATTTATTTTACATCTTAAAAAAAGTCTTGCAAAATGCCCCCTTTAAACTTTTATACTGCAAAAAAATGATAAAAAAAAAAATCTTAATATTTTTGTCTTGTTTTTAGTAAAAATATCTAAAAATTCTTAAATTAAGATGCTTTTTCTTGATGAGTAAAACGACCCAAGAAAATAAATCCAAAAATATCAAATTTAAGTGATTTTGTGCATAAAACAAGCAAAAAAAAATCAGAATTTTTCTTGAATTTAGTGTTTAAGAAAAATGTTTACGATATTTTTGCTTGTTTTAAAAACTACACTTGATGTAAAAAATACTAAGAAATGTTTTTCTTGAAAATAATTTTTTTGCAGTGTAGTTCACCCCAAACTACACTTGATGTAAAAAATACATCTTGATTTAAGAATTTTTAGATATTTCTACTGCAAACAAGACAAAAAATACTAAGTAAGAAGGTATTTTTTTGCAGTAAAAGTGTTAAGGGTTAAGGTGCGTAACTTGAACTAATTCAGTGATATCTTTCATTCATTTAGAGCCACTAACTTGACAAACTTTAGCAAATCCATATATCAAAAGGTTATTGTATTAGCACGATACATTATTCGACTGTACCCAAGGCTTACCTCTGCATCTGTACAGAGGTTGATATGCAAATCGGGCCTGTCGTATATTTATGTGCTCGTGTGTGTGTGATGTCATAACCATGGCAATATCTGTCCCATTTTGCAGACCAGTTTCATCATGAACCATCTGGTTGAACCAAGAGAAAGCCAGTCTGCATGGCAAGATCAAGGAAAATCCCGTTTTCTGTGATGTGTCCCCTTTAAGAAGCTGGGCCGAATGCCGACCGGGGTCCAGATTAGCAAGTCTAACAAGGTCACAAATAGCCTTTTATGTGCCGTCGTTTCCTTTTTTTGACATCGAATGGCAACGACCAAGCAGAACTGAGAAAATTAGATGCTGTTTACAATCTAGCGCATCATGGGATCTGTTTGCACCTAATAAGTGAGTCAAAAAGAATAATTGCTAGCTGGCCAGCTGTCATTATTGTCCATTAAGTGTATTGTGGTCAGCGGTACGGCGCGTCCTAACGCTTTCCTCGGCGTAATGAGCTATAATCCTATCTGGCGTATCCGTAAGCGCTCGCGGTAGGTTTTGGATCCACGGAAAAGCGCGTTCCTGCGCTAATCAGAGGCGAATGTGAGGGGTGAGGAGATTAGTCAAGGTGCAGGGGGCTTGTTTAATAAATAAACAGCGGCTAGAGAACGGAGAACGAGTAGGAGAGAGAAAGAGAAACGCGAGAAAGGAGCGAGCGGGTCTCGGGTGGTCGACCCCGTACTCTTTGAAGGCCTCATTAGCTGGTGTTATCCGTGTATTGACACTACCCCACGTATACCTGAGGGGCTGCCGCGCGGCTCGCGTCTTGGCCGAGACATACAACACAAAGACTTTGAAGTTGATTTTCCATCTGAAGAACTATCCATCAGGGATTTGATTTATTTCCAATTTCTCTTTATTTCTTTCCTTTCTCGGCTCCTCAAGGCTACGTGCGTCTATGTAGGAGGTGAAGAAGATCACTCTATTTATTTCGATATGATCTCCTGCTGATACAATCACATCTGCTGGGTGTTTAGTTAATAATTTAAGTGTCTAAATCAATGTCAAGAACACTGAGGCAGACATCGCTCACAGAGAGGAGATGTGAAAGGATGGAGTTAAGGTGGTCTCAAAAGCCGTCGGATGCTCCCAGCTCACCCAAACTGTTTCGAGTGGTTCACCCCACGGTTGAGTCATTCTACCAATTAAAAGATGGCACGACCTTGTTTATGCATTACTGATGAGTTCTGGTGCAATGTTGCGGGTTTCTCGGCATACACGGTATAGACCTTTTTAGTTTGTTTATGTGTTAGAAGTTCAATTTAGGACTTTTTTGGAGAACGTTGCAATTAATGAATCTTCAAGCTTCTAGTGGTTTTATGAGACCACCGGTAGTCGTCTTTGCATATCCATGTTTTATTTACATTTGCAAATGTGGCCATTTCAAGCTCAATATACTTCCATTTTTTTCCGCTGAAGCCGTCCTTTTTCAATTATTTTTCGTAATTAATAAGAAGCGTATACTGTACGTGTGTAAGCATGTACTGTATATAAGATCATTGTGTATCTAATCTCAAACACAGGGTTGAGAGAAAGTTGTTCGACTGAAGAGGTCCTCAGTGGTGTTATTTACGAGAGTCGTTTGTTTGAACGTACCGAGAACTTTCATATCATACATCATAATGTTAGATGGCACTCGAAACTCAAGATTCAATGAGATGGTTGGATGAGTGCAGTGTTGTTGTATTCGAACAACCGGTAGCCTTTAGTTTATTTTACGGCTGGCCAGAAGCACATCTGACAGGTTGTACAAAGACAAATACAAACATTTGACAGTTTGGAAAGGAAATAAAGTGTTAGTGTGACCATGTGCTATAGTTATTTGGAGGCAGGTTGTAGAAAATGTATAATTTACTTGGAAAGAATGGTTTCATGCTTGAGATACACAATATATATTTTTCCAGTTTTTGACTTCACAAGGTTTTAAACTATTACATTTCCCTATAGTTGTGTTAAAGGGATAGTTCACCGAAAATACAATTCTGTCTTTTTTTTACCCTCGAGTTGTTTCAAACCTGCATGTATTAATTAAATACAAAGAAAGATAGTTTGAAGGATGTTTGTAAGCAAGCCAGTCTGGGGCACCATTGACTTTCATAGTATGAAAAATAAAATGGGAGTGAATGGTGTCCCAGATCTTTTTTTTTTGTTATTTAACCAATTTTGTTCAGAAAATGCATGCAGGTTTGAAACATTTTGAGGGTTAATGACGTGAGAATCCATTTAACACTGCAAAAATTAGTATTTTTTCTAGTTTTCATTAGAAATATCTAAAAACGTTTAAATCAAGATCTATTTTCTTGATGAGCAAAATGACCTAGAAAAATAGTTTTTAGACAAAAAAAACCAAACTCAAATTTAATTGCACGTGTGCTTAAAAACAAGCAAAAATAACTGCTAATGGGGTGAGAAATAAGTAAACTTATTTCAAGATGTTTTTCCTAACCAATTGCCAGATATTTCTGCTTGTTTTAAGCACATTTACTTCTCGAGAAACACCTTGGGCCCTATTTTAACGATCTAAGCGCATTGTCTAAAGCGCACAGAGCAAAGTCTAAATGGGCGTGTCCGAATCCACTTTTGCCAATTTAACGACGGGAAAAATGGTTTGTGCGCCGAGCGCATGGTCGAAAAGGGTTTGTCCTATGGTAAAGAGAGTATTTTGCGCGTAACGTGCAATAAACCAATGAGAGTCTCAGCTCTCATCCCCTTTAAAAGCCTGTTGTGCTGGCACTATGTCTAATCCCTATTTAGATGATGGACTTTTTAAACTGAAAAACTAAGTGGAGGAAGAAGATCCCCAGTTTAAGATTAATGTTAAATAATTTTGTTGTTTTTCACTTGTATTGAAATTGTTATTTTTTCATTAAAACCTTTAAAACCCGTTTTCATTTAGTCATGGAAGTAAAAAGCAGGCTTTTAATTGCTTTAAATGTATGGCTATCCAATGTCATAAAAAAATAATTTACAAGTATGTAAGAAAAGGTTTGTACTGTAAAAATACTTTATTTGTAACAAACAGGAGATAAAGAATTTACAAACGGCTTTCCTCACGTTTCAGCACTTGGACAGTGTCAGTTTTTTTTAAGCATTACTTAAAAACGTTTCTCATCTCACCATATCCACAGGTACAGAGTCATCATATACAATAAATCCGTGAGGTAGCATTTAAAAAAAACATTTAAAAACAGATGCATTTGTTTAAAGCAAAGCATTTATTTACTTACCAGGTGAAGCAGCTCTTTGCGCCTTCTAACGTCTCATAATTAGTCCTCATTTATGTCCAAGAGACTCAATAATAATCTTTTACATTTAATCCTTTAATCTTTCATATTTAAAAACGTTTTTGTGCTGCTGCGCATTCCTGTATGTGTTAAGCAAACCCGCGTTGTCCTCCCGTTTATAGGCGCGTATTACTAATGCGCTCTTTAAATAACAAAAAACATATTGCGCCATTGACTTTAGACTTTAGAGCAGGTTTTTGTTGGTCAATGGCGTAGTCTATTTTAGTTGCCTTAAAGTAGCAAATGCGCCAACAATGCGCCTGAACACACCTTGTTTTCAGACCAGAACACCCATGGGCCCAAAAGGGGGTGCTAAACGTGAAAATTATAATTGCGCAGGGTGGAAACTAGCGAAAGACACTTGCATTGCGCATTGCGCTGCATTGCGCCGGGTGTAAGATAGAAACCCTTGATTTAAAGAGCACATGTCTGATTTATGTTTTTACATTTCCTTTGGTGTGTAGGTGTGTATCAGGTAGGGGTGGCATGGTTCATGAAAAAAGTCAGAACCGTTCGGTTCGCTTGTCTCGGTTCGGAGCGTGTGTGCGCCGCAGGGTTCGACGGTTCATGGCATGCGAAATGTATGTAGCCTCGGCTCTGTATGTGACCTCAGATAGCACGTTTCCCTTTCGCGAATCGCGCAAAAGAAGAGGTGACTGGTGTGGCGAGTGAGTGCTGCCGGTCATGTTACGTGTAGAAATGGCAAGTGGGAAAGAAGTCTGCCTGGAGTTGGAGGATGCGCCAGCGTCGTATAAGTTTGGTGTGTGGAATTTTTTTCATTTCATGTTACCTATGATGACAGCGGAAATAAAACAATAGATAGAACTGCAGTCTATGGGTTGAATGTGTTGGAACAGCCACACGCGACCGCCTTCCGCCCATTTATCTAATCTGAGGTACTGAACACAAAGTTTCACGTCTTTTCTGACAGCTGCCGGGAATATATGGTGAACAGCGCTATGTTTAGCCTTTCATTGATAAAACTAAAGCGGCTAATTTCCGCGTAGTTTCATTTTGCTAGCGTGTGAAAGTTGCGCAATCTTATTTCATAAATTGCCCCTCAAAGTAATCAGGACAGAAGTGGTCAAAAGTGGACAAAAGAGACGGATTTAAATATAACAGGTGTAAACGTTATGTTTCTCTCTCGTCCACATACCCTCTGCAGTATTTAAGCAGCCTCTCAGTGATTAATCTAAGAGCTACACTGAAGTTGGTAGTTTGATAAATGCAAGTTATCTTTGTGTGCTAAAAAGGCACATAAGTTCATGTAGATGGCAATACACATTCTCTTTTTTTGCCAAATAAATGAAAAGCGTGTTGAAATCATCAATGTCTTCCCTCTTGCTGTATCAAAATCTCGCCTGGCTTTCCTCAGAGATGGCCCCAATAATGTGCTTAACGTCAAATTCAGCTTGTGCATGATTACATGATATAACTTTTTTAATACTGTATCCTAAATTATGGATAATTAATACATTAATAAGATAATACATTTTGGGAGTGTTAAAAAAATAAAGAAAAAATAATAACAAGAACCGTACAGAACCGAGAACCGTGACCATAAAACCATGATATGAACCGAACCGAGGGTTTTGTGAACCGTGCCACCCCTATCAGTACATGTTAACGATATACAAAAGGTACAAACCCCAAAGTAAACAATGACGCGAGTTTAAAATTCTGTCTTTTTTACCCTCAAGTTGTTTCAAACCTGCATATATTACTTGAATACAAAGAAAGATAAGTTTGAAAAATTTTGTAAGCAAGGCGATCTGGGGCACCATTGACTTTCTTAGTAGAAAAAATAATACACTGCAAAAAATTACTTTCTTACTTAGTATTTTTGCCTTGTTTTCAATACAAATATCTTTAAATTCTTATATTAATATGTATATTCTTGATGAACAAAATTACCTAAGAAAATAAGTCTAGTTTTTAGAAAAAAAAATATATAAAATTTAAGCGAATTTGTGCTTCAAGCAAAAAATTTGCCAATGGAATAAGAAAACATTTCTTGAATTAAGTGTTTATGAAAAAAGTAAACTTATTTGAAGAAAGTTTTAACACTAATTTACTTAAATTTCTAAAAACTAGACTTATTTTCTTTGGTCATTTTGCTTATCAAGAAAATACATCTTAATTTAAGATTTTTAGATATTTTCTGTAAACAAGACAAAAATACTAAGTAAGACAGTATTTTTTTGCAGTATATGGGTGTAAATAGTGCCCCAGATCTTTTTTCAGCAGAACAAAGAAATGCATACAGGGTTCAAACATTTTGAGGGTAAATGATGAGATAATCCATTTAACACTTTTAATTTAAAAAGGCAGGTATTGTCCGATTCATGTTTTTACATTTCCTATAGTGTGTAGGTAAACGATGACTCGATTTTAAAATTCTCTTTTTTAGCCTCAAGTTGTTTCAAACATGCTATTGGAATACAAAGAAAGATAGTTTGAAGAATGTTTGATCTGGGGCACCATTGACTTTTATAGTAGGAAAAATAATACTATGGAAGTGAATGGTGCCCCAGATCGTTTTTGTTATTTAACCAATTTTGTTCAGCAGAACAAAGAAATGCATACAGGTTTGAAACATTTTGAAGGTAAATGACGAAGGAATCCATTTAACACTGCAAAATGACTTAGTATTATTTGTGTCTTGTTCTTAGTAGAAATATCTAAAAATTCTTAAATCAAGATGTGTTTTGTTGATGAGCAAAATTACCTAGAAAAATAGTTTTTAGACAAAAAAAACATACAATTTAATGCATTTGTGCTTAAAACAAGCAAAAATTCTGCCAATGGCAAGAGAAATATTTAAAAAAAGTAAACTTATTTCAAGATTTTTTTCTTACCCCATTGGCAGATATTTTTGCTAGTTTTAAGCACATTTTGCTCATTATGAAAATACGTCTTGATTTAAAGAGCACATGTTGTCTGATTTACGTTTTTACATTTCCTTTGGTGTGTAAGTGTGTATAAGTACATGTTAACAATATGCAAAAGGTACAAACCCCAAAGTAAACGATGATGCGAGTTTAAAATTCTGTCTTTTTTACCCTCAAGTTGTATCAAACATGCATATATTACTGGAATACAAAGAAAGATAGTTTGAAGAATGTTTGATCTGGGGCACCATTGACTTTCATAGTAGGAAAAATACTACTATGGAAGTGAATGGTGCCCCAGATCTTTTTGGTTATTAACTAATTTTAAAATATTTACATTTGTGTTTAGCAGAACAAAGAAATGTATACAGGTTTGAAACAACTTGAGGGTAAATAATAAAATAATTTTAATTTTTTGTGAACTATCTCTTTAACGTCCTCATTCGTTTTTTATAAAACAACCGTGTACAAACATGAGTGAATATAGATTTGAGACAGAAATAATAATTCCAAAAATTGTCTCTGAAGGAAAACATGCATTGAGATTTTATGCACCAATTCTTTGTACAGTAGCCAATTTCCATGACAATAGGTTTGCTTTGCGGAAAGGCATTGTTTTGGTTTACTCGACAGCAGGTTATTGTTGAAATATGCAAATTAGTCTTTTCCTTCTTTTGGGAATGCCCTTTTTGAAGTCCTCTCTGAATTTTTGGAATAATCAAATCAGGAAACAGACTCTTTAAATAAAGTTTCCTCAACCGGGCACTGGAGGGACACACGTCTAACCTGGAGTGTTCAGTGATGATCTGTTTGACCTAACTGAGATAAAGATTTAATCTGCCACACATATGCATGTGATGTCAAATAATCAAAGCTTTCATACAAACGGATGTGACTGTCATGCTCTCTCTGTCTCTGTCTCTCTCTCTCTCTCTCTCTCTTTGGTCCTCACTAATACCCGAGCATTCTCTCATTTCCCCTCTTCGGTTTTGCTTTAGACATCTAGAAATACAATAACAACCGTGTGAGAGGCAGGAAGCAGAAGAAATACTCTAGAGCCAGCACGAGAGGAAATGGATTGAAGAATATAATCCATCTACTGCACTTAAAAATTCACTCACACACACTTAGACAAACACACATGGGTCTCACCAAAACACTTCCAGATCGCATATCAACCCAAAACAAAACAAAAAGCAAGAAAGGAAATTATCATAATCTTTATTATATTAAATCTCTTCTAGGCATTTCATGATAATTAACCACATTTATTTATCTTCTAATACGTCACACCAACACTTCCAGGTCAAGATTCACTCCAAAACAAAACAAAAAGTAAGAAATAATCTTTATTATAATAAATCTTGTTTTTTAGGGTAGGTTATATATTTGGTATTTTCATGACGATTAAGCAGATTTTCCTCCTCCGATTTCTCATTACAGTAATGCGTCCAGATGTTTTTTATTTTGACTTTTTAATTCCTACTATTCTCAGTAGTGATCCTCATTAGATTCTCATTACTGTAACACAACATAACACTTTAATACTGTAACTGCTGTTTTCTTTAAGTAAAATATCATTTTTCTTTTAAAGTTTGATATGATCGTGAAACTTTATTTAAAGGTTGTTTTGTTCACCCATAATTAACAGACAAGTTTAACGCCCTCACAAGTGTCTTTGTTCTGTAAAAAATCCGCTAATCGAAAACTTTAAGTTAGTCTGCATAAAGTCAGATATTAAATGTGTTTTCAATTTGTCACACTACAGAAAAATGTGTTATTAACCACCCAAAGCCAAATTTAAATTGATAAAACAGCCAAGTAAATAAAATAAGTTTTCAAAATCTTGAAAAAAAGGAGGATTCTCATCTCTCAAACCATGGGGGCGTGTCCACTTTCATCTTTGAAACCACGCCCACTCACAAGACAGCTGCCGTCTCTCTCAACGTTCAAATACAGCTACAACCTGAATAGATGCTGGCGATTGTGTTAGGGGCGGGACCATGCTCGGTGACTGCAGTATGTCATCAAGCCACCGTTTTAGCCCCGCCCCTAAATAATTCTGAACGCAGAAATGTGGAAAAACTGTTTACAGTTCAGTACTACATAGTTCACAATGTTTCATGTAACAATACATTTGTAACATTAATAAAGTGTTTAGAAACAATTTTCCTTAATAACTTTACACAGACTTTAACACAAATACGCATGCTGAGGAAACGATTTAGGAGATTTAGGAGAATACTTTTCATGTCCATGAAGATGTTAGTGTGTGTTTTGTGAATTTGCAAATCTATTCAGCTGGTTTGTTCTGTCAGTGATTCATTTGAGTTCTTCAAAGCTCCTCAACGCTTGTATTTCTCATTCCTGGAATCTTTTCTAGCTTTTTTGGAAATCTTTGACGTCCGTAAAAGCTGAAGAGACGCTCATGATAGACCTCTGAGCTTAAAAAGCCTCTTTACATGGAATTGTTCTGCGTTAATTGCTTGTGAAACACAAGTGTGATTGGTTTTCTTCGTGTCTTAAGGATGTCTGGTGGTCCTTTCATTCTAAAGACCGTCGTTTTGACAACTATAGTATTAATAATGTATTGAAAAGCGATGCAGAATGTTATTCATTTATATCATGATACTTTTCTCCGTTGTATCCAGTGTCCTAATTTAGCAGACAATATAAAGTAATTATTGTACTTTAGGAAAAGTATCACTGTGGCTCACGTTGCACATACATTCTTCATGTTAACTTCAGGGTGTTAAACCGCTGTAATTAAACAAGGATTCTCAGCTGAACATGAGTTTTGAGTAACTTCAAAAAGGTTTCTTTACAGCACAGTAAAAAAATAAATAACTGGAAAGAGCTTTTTATGACTAAAAACTTAATTTTTTGGGAAATAAGGTGGCATTATTTAATGACTTCTAGTGGATGTGGTTTCCCAGCAGGGGTTAAATTATTAACACCTAAAAGGAAAAAAGATTTGTCTTACGTACAGTATGTAATGTATGATGTAGAAAATGAAATGAAGGTTTTCTTAAACATTACTTTTTAAATGATTGAAGAATGATAGATTATAGAAGAGACTTGGGGTAAGTTGTCACATAAGGGTAGGTTTATTTTTTTATTAGGCCTAAAGACGGTTTCAGCAGTAACAACATAAACAAGCGGCTTTTGTGGTCACCATTTAGGCTAACTTCCGGTAAACTCCACTAATGCTGCGTTTACACCAACTGCGTTTGAGGCGTCAAAATCGCGTCTACCACGCCTAGTTTGTCGCTTGAACTGTTTGAATGGATTCACGCGTCTAGAGCAAAGTAGACGCACGGAAAAAGCAAGCATTTGACGCGCGTCAGAGGCAAAATCCGCTTCTTGTGGGAGGGCAAGTGCTATGCGGTTGCAAGATGGCTGATATTGATTGTGCATTTATCGAGAGAATTACCGGTTTGTATTTGGTCACCTTACTATAGGGGGAAAATAAACGGCGCGGGTCGATAAATGTCACGTGACTCAAAAGTGAAATGTGTATTTACAACTTACCAGGTTGCCCGATGTCCTCACTGACACTCTTCCAAGCGAGGTCCTTTCTATTCATGTCTCTATAGAAATAAGAACTTGTGTCGTATAGCTTCGGGTGACAATATCAAGCGTTCCTTCATGTTGAATGAGTGACTATGGGCGGGGCTGCCGGAACAGCAGCAAGTAGGCTTCTGATTGGTTAACGTGGCGTGAAAATCTGCCAAAGTTAACATTTTTCAGTCGCAAATTCTCGTCAAATGCAAAATGCACAAAAGCACCATTCGTGCGTACCGCGGCAGACGCTCAATTCGCGCCATTTGCGTGAATGATGCGGAATTGCGCCAAACGCCTCATTCCCGTCACGAGACCTCCAGACTTAACATTGAAATCACTCGCGCTTGACGCCTCTAACGCAGCTGGTGTAAACGCATCATAAGAATAAATAACAACACTTTAAATTTACTTTTTTATATAACAAGCAAAATAAACAACCGTAGAATACCTAGGAAACCAAAATATTTGTTATTTTCGATGAGGTATTTGCTGGACCAGTATAAGTTCGTATTAGTATTAGTTCGGACCAGAATCGTATTGCGTCACCGCACATGCGTCCAATAAAACCGTCTATATGTTTTTTTTAGTTTTATTATAAGTTATTTTGATTTCTGTATGCATACATAACATTTATGTCTTTTGGGGTAAGCTGTTCGAACGAAATCCTATTACAGGCATTTCAGCAAACGTTTAACAGAATGAGATTGGCAAATCACAAAACAATTCATTATAATCTGCATAGTGCATATGAGTTGTTTTGATGGATGTTTATTGGATTTATGTTTTATCCTGTTTAGTTTGATTTTATTTTTCTTTTAAGCAATTGAAACAACAAATCATATTACATTTTATATTTCCGATTTAGCCTCATGTATTTGATCCCTAAACGTAGTTATGATTTCATTTCACCAGATGAAATGTTTTATTTTAAGTAATGACTCGTGATCCATTTGACCTTGATCGACTTTAAAACCAGATACCCCGACTTACCCGACAGTCCTACCCATGATTCAATCGTACAATTGTACAAATCCCCCATCACAGACTCTCCAGAAGACTCCCATGCTTGCCATCACCAAATGGGTCTTGTAATAAGATATTTTCTTTGTATTGTCTGATCCGTCTGATTTCAATCAGGTAAATGGAAAGATCATACAGATGAGGGTTTCTTGGTGAATGACCTCCAGCTTTCAGGCGTATGATCAGGGGAGATGTTTAAAATCTCTGAGTGTGGATGATATCAAAGGCATCGAGGACGATCTGGGACGCATTGTTGCGAGGTTTCTAAATATTAATATTTCATCTGTTGCGGCCTCATTAATGGTACTTACGTTGATGTCTTTAGATTAGAGAGGAAGTGCTTTCCAAAAGTGGACATTTGATCCCGAGAGAATAACTGGGCGAAAAATCCCTCGTATTTATGTCGCACTTAGTGGACATTTTTGGATGCTTTTAAGCTCTGGCAGTTATTTGATGGGAACACTGAGGGTACTGCTTGGAAAATACTTCAAATTTATCTTCTCCAAAAAGAGCACTCGGAGAAAAATCCTAAAATGTATATTTAGAGACGAGTGGCCACAAGAGCACTGAAAAGCTCGAGATGGAGATATTACAGTGACATCGCAGAGATGTTAGTTCTCTATTCATTCTCGCAGGGCACGGGAAACGAATTACGCGAGGGTCGACCCACTACTTAAAGCTTGAAAAGTCAAAAAGTAGATCTAATGTATTCTGTTTGCATACGTATTAGTGTTTTCAAACAGTGTTGCGCTAACCACAAAAAGTCAGTCAGTTCACTTAATAGATGAAGGTACTGTAGCTATAGCAACAGCTGGCTGCTGGCACGTTTGGTACTCGGATCACCATTGGATGGTACGTCGACTGGTGGCATTTACTGCCATTATCACTTTTTAAAAGATAAACGCATCAAATACTATACCAAAGTCATTTTAGGGAAGACATAAGTCTTGGTGGCCATGTTTGCAACGCAGTTATTTCTGGAATGCAAGACTAAAGTCCTATCTACTGTACTTGAATAGGAAAAGACAGATATCTCTAAAATCTGGTTTAAACAATATATTTTCGACTATCACTTGAACTTGAAACCAGCTGTACTATTTGTTTCTTAAATTTCTCTAAAAACACGTTCTCAAGCTTGCTTGAAATACTTCCCATGCGCAAAGGCTTGTGAGTATTGTACATAGGGTTGCAAAGTCCTGGAAACTTCCCATGGGAATTAACAGGAATATTTGGCTAGTTGCCTATAACAGGAAATTTAAATGTAGTTAAAAAATATTGCAAGATAATTTTGTTTAAAACAAGATTTAATTTCATTTTTGTTGAATTTCTACACTACACATTCCTCAGTCACATGCACACTGCTTATTAAAATGATTTCTGAAGGATTTTTGATCAAATAATCCCAGACTTGATGAGTGCAAATATAAAAATATTATTATTAAAATATTAAAGAAAGAACATATTTATTAAAAGAAAGAACAATTTATTTAAAATAAAAGTCTTTTGTAAGTTTGGGGTAATTTTTCTTTCTTTTTTTTTAAACGTCATATTTAACATTTGTATTACCTTGCATGCATGTCTGCTTATGACCAAACAAATTGTTTATTTATGTTTATATATGATATAGTTAATATACATTTCCCTAAATTTCCAAATAATTCTCATAAAATCCTGTTTTGTTTCCAATTTGAAATTTTTCCACAATTCTGCAGATTAAGTTTCATGGAAAGTTTCTTGAAATGTACCGGACACTTTATGTCCCTTTGCAACCCTAACCGTACAACAGGCACGTGCACAGGTAGGCCCCTTTTTGTCCTTACGATACATTCACACGGGGCGTAAGCGTTAACGCTTCCGATTCACTTTTAATAGGCGACGCATGCATGCCGAACTTAATTGTGGATCCGTCAGCGCCGCGTCACTGCCTTTTTTCATGACAGAAGTTGAAAATCTCTCAACTTTTCAAGCGGCAACGCGTGCATCAGCCAATCAGATCGCCTTATGCAAATAACTTAGGCAGAGCCAGCCAATTACATTTATGGAAGACTGGTGCATGTGTTGCGGTCACTGTGATTGGCTGTTGCCCAAGCTTCAGACAAGCCTTCCGTCAAGCATTAACGCTTTGTTCCATGTGAATGTACCGTTACACTCCGAAGTGCCGTTTCTTGGAGGTGTTTTATTTTATTTATTTATTTTCTTCAATAAATCAATGCTATTGGTCACCCTTTACGTCTGTCTGTCTGTTTTACAAATATATTTAGCCAATTAAAAGAATAAAAAAAAAAGTATGACAAATCTTTTTGGATCCGCTCAAACTGTCAGTCAAACCTCTTAACTCCGTCTCCCTGAGTGCAGCGAACTGAAGTTCCACAGCAGAGCAGCTGAATGTCTTGCAACGTTAAATAAATATCTTGTTGTTTGAGCACAACATTGTCTCTTTACGAAATAAACTAGTATGTCTATAACGGCTCATATTTTAAGAATTTAAGGCCTGAGACCGGATCGGTGGCGGAGAGAGAGGGTGGGGGCTAGCATTCACCAGCTAAGTTAGTCATAGCAAATACCCTATAAATAGCCTTAAAGGGATAGTTCACCTAAAAATGAAAATAACGTCATTAATTACTCACCCTCATATCGTTCCAAACTCCTAAGACCTCCGTTCATCTTCGGAAACACCGTTTCAGATGTTTTAGATTTAGTCCGAGAGCTTGTTTGACCCTTAATTGAAAATATATGTACGGTATACTGTCCATGTCCAGAAAGTTAATAAAACATCATCAAAGTAGTCCATGTGACATCATTGGGTCAGTTAGAATGTGTTGAAGCATCGAAAATACATAAAAAACAAGACTTTATTCAGCATTGTCTTCTTTCCCCCCCGTCTGTTGCGAATGCGCGTGCACAGTGACGCTGCTGACGTACGACGCTGCAGACATGTTTGTGAAGACTTTTTTTTAATTTACAGCATGTTTTAGTTCGTTTTAGATTGTAAAGGAAGCTTGGGCGTTAAAAAAACAGGGGCGCACCAGATAACACGTCAGCAGCATCAAGTCGTGCATGCGGTTCACAACAGACCCGGAAAAGAAGTCAGTGCTGATTAAAGTTGCAATTATTCTATCTATATAACTGTCATTAATAATATTTTACAGATATTCATTATTAAAGTAATATTTTGAGACAAATATTATGTGCTATTTATTTGGAAGGGTTTCAGCACATGCCCCTCAAAAGGTTTGTGCACGGTCCTGCCGTACAACATAATTGTCAAGCTTTGACGATTGATGATTGGCTTTTTTTACTGGAAGGCGAGACTTTTGGCGCTACACTGATCTTTGCATTTCCCCCATAGCAGTACTGTATCTTGTTATCTTTGTCTATACTAACCTCTTTAAGATAGCTGATGCTTAGCACCCTTCTGGATAATTTGTTTTCTGGTTTCTAGCTGTTCAGTAACTTATTTTAATCCAGCTTCAAACCTTCAAGTTACCTTGTTGCAAACACAGGTTTGCAAATGTAACTATCAAAGTAGGCTAGATGATTTTACTCACAGCAATTCACATTAAAAGCCGATCCCTCTAAAACTCTTTGAATACTGTGGCACGGGCGGCATAAATCTCAATATTGATTTTGATGGAGAACAGTGCTTTGGTGTGACCCGTGTGAGATCCATCTTGCTTATTAAAAGCGTGTTTACGTTGACATGTTTTTTGACCTTTTTTCACGCTGAGTGATTGCTGTCAGCGTAGCGTTAGCAGAACGTCCACTTCTGACCTTCAGACGGCTCGTCCTTTACCTGCTGAATTATTCCCGCCCCGCGCATGAGGACCGAAGTCAAATGAGTGCTTAAGTTAATGGAAAAGAATGCTGACAGGAAGTTGATGTACTTTGTGGATTCTTCCATTTGAGGGAGGCAATGTTAACACTAGAGGTCAGACACCTCATAATGAGATTTATGGAGGTAAGAGAGATGCTCCGCCTCTCCCACAAGGGGACCCTGTCTGTCTTCATGTTGTTGAAAGGACATAAGAAAGCTTTTGACCCAGCAATAATGAAAGGCCTGTTTGGTAAAGCCATGATGGGTAGGTTCATCTAAACGTTTGGAGAAAGAGAGTGTCGAAGAATAAAATACTTTTGTGTTGATTTTTATCACTAATTTTGCTATTTAATGTTACATATTTTAATGTATTTCACATGAATGAACATTGGTTCTTTGCTTGCGTCTACCGTTCATTTGTATTCCATGTCAGTGCCTGCATGCGGATTGTAACCACCTCTAAGACAATTAATTGGACGATAAATGGCTTTTGTCGATGATTATCTACCGTATATTCCTTCATTTCAGTGTAGATCAAGCATGTAATAGTCCCAATACTTTCATCTGCACGATTGTAGCAGATAATGTTGCTTTGTCCTGGATTTGCCGCCAAACACGTATTGAGCGTGTGGGTTTGTCCGCGTGTAAATACATCGCACGTCGCGACGACGGCTTTTCTTTGAACTCGCAATTTCATGCCAGCATCTCAATTCAGATCTTTTGTTAGTAGTTATGCCCACTGCATTCAGGGTGAGAGAGGGGAGTGGTGAACATCTAGACAACCGAGATGACCCACAGCAACACAGAGAGTAAGACAAATGAAGCATCCGTACATAATGATTCAAGGTTTGGCTATGCAGCACATAAAAGATATAAATTGCACTAGGAACACTTGTGGTGTACCCAATTTGGTATGAAATGCAGACACTCGTTTTTCTTTCAGCAGGAGTTCTGTCTTGTTTTAGACAACAATTCATTTTAGGCTGGGGGTAATGCTCAGATGGGGGACCTGCCCCCGCCAGACAATTTTATTGTATTGTGTGATCGGTGTAAATAAAAACTTTTCTGTAGTCAGCACTGTAAAAAAAAATAATTGTTGGTTCAACTTCAAAAAGTAAGTTACCTGGTTGTCTTTAAAAATTGAGTAAATTTTAATGAAAAATATGAGCTAAAGTTTCTTCCATTTTTAAGTTGAATTAACTAAAAATAGTTTTTTTACATTTAATCAACTTTTTATTTTTAACTCATTCCCCGCCAGCATTTTTTTTTTTATTTTCACAAAATGCCTTCCAGGAAAATCTTCTTCTGAAATATATAAACATACAAATATAAAAAATGAAAAACAGACCCTCTGCTTTCAAACAAACAATAAACAAACAAACAAAATGAATCTTTATTTTTTCTCTGCGTATAAAATCTTGAATATGGGTATTTTTCTTGTGACACTGGAGTAAAAAATCTAAAGTTTAGTTTCATGTGCTCACGTGAAACCTTCATGTGCAGAATTTTTTTTTAAAGTTTAGTTTCGTGCGTGCATGTCAAACTTTCGCTTTCACGTGCACACACGTTAGTTTCACGTGTGCTCGCGTTAGTTTCACGTGCGTGTGCAAAACTAAACGCGATAGTTTCACGTGTGCACACGAAACTAAACTTTATTTAATTTTTGCTCCATGTACCCTTAAGGGCTCCGTATATATTTAATAAAAAAAATTTGGTTGTTTTTTTATAAATTGGGTTAGTGTATTTCGCCAACTAGTGGATAATCGCGATAACCATAAAAACTCAACAGGAACGCTTTTTTAATGCAAATGTTTTCGGCAGGGAAAGATTTAACAATGTGTACTGTACATTTAAACGATTCAAAACTTTGATTTCAACTTGACAATGATAATATAAGGAAATTTTCAAAATACGTGTTAAATGTAATAACATGTTTATATAGAATTTTAGCAAGATGGGTGCTGACCTTTACAATTCACTGCAAACTTATATTTTGATCGGTATTTCCCGATCTAAACCATTTCAAAGTCCACTCTGATAAAGTTTGTTCCTTTATCTTCTCAATAAAAATACAGTTTGATGTAGAAATACAGCACACGATGAAATTAAAACTAATTGCGACTGCTGTTTCATGTCAACATGCACCTGTCGTATTGACGCACTTCTATTGGACCCTTAAGTTGATTCTGTTATAGTGCAAAAAAGCCTTAATAAATAAATGCATAAATAAATCGGTTACTTCACTCAACTGTGTTTTTCTCTTAAAAGCTGAAAGATTTTCTCTTTTATGTCTTATTACAAACCACCCAGCGGGCGAAAAATCAATTGCTGAAACTTAAACCGAAATGCCAATTTCATTTTCTGCTAGTGAAGAAATATGTTGTGGAGAAAAAATAAATCAAGCAATTTGTTTATGTTTAATGCTTATTTTAGGGTGGTGGCAACGCTCAGATGGGGGGTCTGTCCCCCCGACACCCCCAGGATTTTCGCCTATAGCTAAAAGGAAAACAGATCATTGATTATATTAATGTACTGGTTTACAGGACACTTATTATACAGCAGGTTGTAGTAATTTGATTGTAAGGGTCTTGCTTAAGAGCAAAATGATAAAACAACCCTGTTATTTTCTGTTAATTCTGTAGATGTCTGAGATCATTGGAGCTTTAAGTGAATCGAACTGTGAACTTAACCGTGGCTTCTGATTGGTCGATCTATTATTTCTTCATAAAGAGCAAGTTGTTTTCTAACTTTTTAAAGTCGTTGTGATTGTGGTGAACGCAGAACATGTAAAAGGCACCATGTCACAGTTTGCCTTCCAGTCAGAAGTGTGTGTGCACATGTGTTTGTTGTCACCCCTACTGTGAACTACAGGGTGCCATCTTGAGCGACGAAACTTCCTTCCTCGGATATCTAAACATTCCGGTTTGCTCTGTGCAACGTGCCTGTCTACGTCTGCTCAGGCAGGTGTCAAAACATCACAGCATAAACCCTTTAGTTTGTTTTTCAAAGTAAACACATATTGTAACAAATATGAAACTTTGTCTTTGCCTCACCTCCAATATCCGAATCGGGGGCACTCTTTCGGAATACATATCAATCTTTAACGATTTTGTGGCCGGTCTCTCCGCTGAAATATTTCATTTCTCTTGGAAATGCTCCCAGAATGCAGACGATAAATCAAACGGCCCACACTGCATCAAAGAAGACTAGAATTTACAGACATCATCATTCCCAAGTGGACGATCTATTCTTCAGCCTTAAGCAAAGAACTCTGGGTATGACCAGAAGTACTGACGGGGTCACAGCTCATGCATTCAGCTCATGGCATCTCTTTGGCCTAATGATGTTAAGAAGGTCGAAACCTCTACTTTACTGTGTCACACTTCTGACATTAAGTTATGTTTCATGATGTGAAGATGTCCCTTAAGTTAGCAATCTTCATTTGCTTTAACTGCTTATTCTATTCTATTTTATTCTATTCTATTCTATTCTATATCACCAACTATCGTCATGAAAGTCATATGTCTGACGATTGTCGATACACAATACTATTGTCAACCGGCACAACCCTAGATAACATCAAATTACAGCAAAAGCAACATGAAAGCATACAGAAAAGTCAACTTCTGAATTGCTCTTGTGGTATTTTTATGTCATGCGCTTTTCGGTTCTTGTGACAACGCATGAAGTCAAACACATCTCTTCTGTCTTGTCCTCAAATCCAACATACCTTTGTCACGCCGGGAAACAGGAGTCAGGATGCATGTGCAAAGTTCATAGTAAATAAATAACATTTAATTAACAAAACCAAAAACAAACACGGGAACCAAACAACGGGCAGAATAAATAAACAGGAACAGACAGGATGGAGAAAAATGGCGACAATGATCCGGCAGTGAACATACAACAAACAAGGGCTTAAATAGACAGACTAAATGACATACAGGTGTGATGAGGTAAGTAATCAGTCAATGAATGTCCAGGTGGCAACAATCGGAACAAATGCAAAACATGTCACGAATCTATCGTGACATAACTCCCCCCTAAAGGAGTGGCTCCCAGACACGCCACACGAAACATAAACAAAAGTCTGGGAGGATGAATCCAAGGGAGGTAGGGAGGGTCCGAAGGCCCCGGCAGAGCCGACAGAAACAGCAGACCAGAGCGGATCCGACAAACACCGGAGCAGCCAACCTGGCACGCACCAAACGTTCCCACCGGCCATCACAGGGGGCGACGAGGATGTGACCGACCCGGGAACCAACTCGGACCATCCCGAGAGACAGTCGCGTGCACGGTGGCGACCACCCCGTGGAATACTCGAGCGTGGCAGCGGCTGTCCCGAGAGCTGAATGGAGGATGGTGACGAACTGTCCCGGAACCGACCCAGAAGACTCGATCCCCACGGGAACCGACTCAGTAGATTTCGACCATATGGGAACCGACTCAGGAGACTCGACCATTACAGGAACCAACCCAGAAGACTCGACCATAATGGGAATCGACCCAGAAGACTCAACCGTTTTGAGGACCAACTCAGAGGACTCGAACCTTGCAGGAACCGGCTCATATGTCTCGGTGACCACCCCGTGGAAATACTTGAGCGTGGCCACGGCAACTCTGAGCTCAGCCTGGAGTTCCGAGTGCTTCCTCTCAGCCAGCTCCATTGGAAATCGGGGCCCTGCAGACAAAGGATCCCGACTCCCACTGCTCCCCCTCAAAAAAAATTTAAGGGGAGCTCCCCTCCAAGAACTTGCTGCGTCTTTGATCTGCCGGATCATTCTGTCACGCTGGGAAACAGGAGTCAGGACGCATGTGCAAAGTTCATAGTAAATAAATAACATTTAATTAACAAAACCAAAAACAAACACGGGAACCAAACAACGGGCAGAATAAATAAACAGGAACAGACAGGATGGAGAAAAATGGCGACAATGATCCGGCAGTGAACATACAACAAACAAGGGCTTAAATAGACAGACTAAATGACATACAGGTGTGATGAGGTAAGTAATCAGTCAATGAATGTCCAGGTGACAACAATCGGAACAAATGCAAAACATGTCACGAATCTATGGTGACAACCTTACCATATTAAAAAAAATTATCATGTGATTTACACATATGTCAAGTGACCTGTTTCTATTGGAATTTTGTGATATATTACTTTTTAATAGCCTGAAAAACTAATCATAAAAACTTTTTGCGATTAAATGGGAGTTATTGCGAAATTGCTGTGTGTCCATTTTAAGTTTGCTTTTTTTACTTGCGCATTTTGAAGCATAATGGTAAACAAAGCTAGTGAGAGTTTTCTTTTACTCTTTCCCCGCCATTGGCGAGTTATCTCGTCACTTAAGAGAAAAGATTTGCCTGAAAAAAACCTGTTCCTGATGAGTTTTTATGGTAATCTGTAATACCGCGATTATCCACTAGATGGCTTTTACCCAATTTATAAAAAACTAAAGCAAAAAAAAATTGTTAATTTTACACTTTTTACACAGTTTTGATAATCGTTTTGAATCTGATCTCTGACAAAATTCCTTCACAAAAATGCAATTATTTTAGCTTTTTACTCAAAATATTTATTTTTTAAGAAAAATACCATATTTAAGACACATAACAGACACATAAACATATGAAGAGATTAGTTGCAAAACGAGATAACTCCGTTTTTTTTATTTTCAGAAATCTTGTTTTTTGGTTGTGCATTCCAATTAATATCAATTCAACTGCAGTTGGTTTGTTTTGATTTAAACCTCATAACTTAAAAAATACAGCTAAGTAGCATCATAAAACAAAATAATAACATGATAACATAATAATAAATAATAAACATGTTTTGATAAAAATGTTAAAAACGGATTTATCTCGTTTTGCAACGAAACTCTTCATATGATAAAACGTTTGTTTGTTTAAAAGCAGATGGTCTGTTCTTTCATTTGATATATTTGTATGTTTATATATTTTTACAAGAAAATTTTCCTGGAAGGCATTTTGTGAAACTTTTGTGAAAATCACAACAAAGGCTGGCGGGGAATGAGTTAAATGTCTGAGCAGGATTTGTGGCAAGTCAATATAAAATGAATCTCATTGCTGTTTATAGTTAAATCAATCTAATTTTCCATCTTTCTTCTCTGTTGGCCTAACAGTGGATGTTTTTAAAGTATTCTTGTATTCGGTATTCTTGGAGACGGGCTGAGGGATGGGTCAGGCATGTGGAAAACCGCTGTCACTCAGCATCTCTGCTCCACACATCCAGCTGTCAGGCTACTTACGGCCTCCTCAAAGTTTACACTCTCCTCCTCAGCGTGTTCTTAAACACTTCGTCAACTTCCCGCCTTGGCACGTCAAGAAATATGAAATAAGAGAGAAAGAGGTAGACGCGCGTCAAAGGCACTGAGGCGAATTTGGCACGGACCGCGTGAGAGAGCGTACGGTCCGGCATATGATGGCACAGGAGGAAGTAAAACGTCTAAAGTAAATATGCGAAGTATGGACAAACTGAAGCACCAGGAAAGATGCCAGTTAGACAGCTGTGGTGGAAATATGTAGGTCATATTGAGTGAATTCTTTTGGAGAGGCGTTCATATCCTGCTCTTAAGTGACTCTCACTGAGCAGTCTTGCTAATTTTTGGCTCTCCGATGACATCGTAACCTCAAAATGTTGGGATGACTTGTTTCTCTACATTCATTTATTTATTTGTTTGTGAAGTTGACGCAGTGCATCATGGGTGTGAATATCCATTAGGAGTGTTGGTGTGGGAGTGAAGCGGCAGGGTTTGGTACCGTAGTGAGACTGATTACTAACGCCCCTGAACGGTACTTCACCGCGCTCAGCGGGGACTCGTTCCTCTCGCGCCCAACACATCTATAACTTTGATGTAAACAGGAAGGCCTTTATTGTGTCTTGGTGGGTGAGTCGTGCAGGAACAAAGGCACTTAATGCAAGCCATAAGCATTTAGAAAAAAGAAGATGCATAAATTAAGGTCGGTGACGCGATGATACATATAAAACTAAAAACAAAGTTATGACTGCTGAGTTAGCGCTGTATGCTAGTTAATGCTGTATGCTAACATTTAGGCTTAATTTCTACTATTGACATTACATTTACGTTTCGCAGGTCCATACTGAAATAAACAGGCGTTACCAATTTCCCGTTCAAGTCGTGCGAACCATCATGAATTATAGAGGATGCTTTTAGAAGCGTTCATATTGCCTCGCTAAAACTCAGGCTTCCCTAATTAGAAGAACAAATGAGTGTCAGTGCGCATGTTTATGTGACACATGCATGTTGGCACTTTTGATATGCAACCTCGTCAAGTATTTATGAAACAAACCCTACATATTAAGTGGCTCATGGCTTTCACACCGAGCACTTCCCAGCCACCCAGTAGCCTCTTTATCGTTCTGAAGACCAGTTGTGGGTCTGTCCGGCGGATCTTATAAAGGGGGGTCCAATGAATTCCGTTTGAAGACGGTTTGATATTTTGAGGCACTTTGAGTGGATTAAGCTGAAAATGTCAAGCCAGTGAGGTGGTACCGGGCAGGACTGCTTTCAAGCTCTACACACAGTCATCCCGAGGTCATAGGTCATTTTATCTGGCAAATGCTCCACGGGGGTAATCTGTGAGATGCGAGCTTACTGAGTGGGGAAGGCATCGCTGGAACACACTTGTGGGTACGTTCAAGTCCACTTCAAGTGCACTGTGAAGTGGACTTCACGGGGTGTTCGGACATCTTGAGTTAGAATCTAAATTGTATGGAGTGTATTTGCTCTGTATACTTTAGTGTCACTTAAACACAGTGCTTAAACATCAACAAGTGTGATTTGATATAACAAGTGCAGAGGACAAGACAAGAAATATGTACCCAAAACAAAGATCACATGCTTATTGTAAACTAACCAGATCAATTAATAATCTATTGCACTGATAAAAGTTAAAAGTTGGTTCAACTTAAAATGTTCAACTACAAAATTGAATTGATTTTAGAAATAACTACAATTTAAGTAATTTTTTAAGTTGATCCAATTTTTTACTTTTTACGATGTATGCTATTACAAATGACCCATGTGAAGAAATACTGTAGTATACTTTAATGTTTACTGTAGTAAACTGTGCACTCTCAGAAAAAAGGGTACAAAAGTTGTACCTTTTTGTCACAGGGACGTACTTTTTAAAAAAGGTACCATTTAGATACCAGTATGTACCTTTTAGGAACAAAAGTGTACATTTTGAAAAGGTACCCCCCAGTGACAACTTTTGTACATTCATGTACCCTTTCTTCTGAGAGGGTATAGTAAAATTATTTAACATTATTGTGTTTTTAATCCTTACCATAGTATATATTAAAGTAAAAGTATATTACAATATTTACTACAGTCTATCTATTCACTACAGAAAACTGTAGTATACATCAATAGTAGTAAGTGTAGTAAATACTATAATATTCTAAAGCATACTACAATTTATTGAAGTTTCAGCCTGATCTCATTGTACATATTTTACGAGTTCGCTAATTTGTATGAATTCGTACAAAGCTCATTGTGCAAAATCGTAAGATTATCATACAAAACAGTAACAAAACCCCACCCCTAACCCCAACGTCTCAGGGGTAAGGGGAAATCATACAAAAATGTGCGAATGTGCTCATACAAACTAATACGAAATTAGCATTTTGCCATGAGATAGTGTTGCCAGTTTTGCGAGGAACTTGTTTTGGTGTATACTTTTAAAAAGTAAATTCAAAAGATGTTTTGAAAAAAATGAATTGTAACTCTAGCCTTAACAATTTCTGGCTCTTGACACAAACATGGCCAAAACCTGGCATGGAGTTAAAAATGAAAAGAAATGTACTATAGTACAGTAATACTACATATTTTTTGCAGAATACTTGCCATATCAAGTGAACTTCATAGTGTTATCTGATGCTAACATTTAGCCAGTGCTCAAACGATGTCAAAGATTATGGGGGTCCCCTAGCTAAAGCCCGATTTAAGCTCTATGCTGTAGGTTATCCATAGCCTCTGCGTAGCCTGGCGTGCACCTCGCAAAATTTTTAACAGCGTGTCCACCAGAACCCCTCCCATCAAGTTAAAAAAAACTGCGTCATAGGTATTTTCGTTTGCGACGGTGAAAACAAAGATGGGCCAAGTTGAGGAGTGATTTAACTCAAACTGCAACAAAAGTCGTTGTTTATTTACTTCCATCATTGCTGGTCTTCTCAAATCATACACAAGAAGTTGCCAAGCAGCTTCTTCATTGACGGTCGCGCTGCTACTGTGATTACACCTGTGGATACTGCCTACCAGCAGTCTGCGCGTGTGTTTGCATGTCGACGCGGACGACGACATAAAAGTATAAATGAAAACCGAGGCGGGACCTACGCCGTCGCGGCTACACCATAGGACCTATGCTTAACTATAACAAGCTCTTAAGCCCCAACCACCCAAGCCCCCCATTATAGGGTCGCTGTGATTTCACAAAGTAAGATGTAATTCTGGATTCACGTTTTAATCAAAGAAACCCCAGATCACCCTTAACTCAAACCCTAACCATTTGTACCCCTCAAATTAATGTAAAATAATAGTTTGATATAGGGTTGCTCCGATCGATCAGCCGCAGATCCCTTCCCTTTCCAGGGTAGTAAAACACCAAAATATATGCAAAAAATGTATTTAATTTGTGTCTATACAGTTGCCTCGAAAACAAAGAAATATGGGTCAAATTGACCCGCAAACATCAAAATCGTACCAAAAATCATTATTTGTGCTAAAAAAAAACACTTCAAAACACATCAGTGTATCCTAACTTTGCATGCATGCTCATGGCCCTAAATGAGAAAAAGTGACAAAATTTCTGGAAGAAAACTGTAACTTAAGTAGTATTTCATATAAATTGTAAATAGAAATAATAGCTCACTTTTACCATCTGTGTCTGTAAAAGTCTTTTTCAGTACTCAAAATAGTGAGGAGAAGCATTTTAATCCCCATTTCAGGATAGCAAAACACCAACATAACAACAAACACTAAACATATATATTTAATTTAGGTCTATACAATTGCTTTGGAGCAAAACAAAATCCGGGTCAAATTGACACGCGAACCTCAAAATCGTTACAAAATTATTTTGGTACACTTCAAAACATATCAGCATGTCTTAACTTTGCATGCATGTTCATGGCCATAAATGAGAAAAAGTCACAAAATTTCAAGAATAAAATCACAGGTTAACTGGTTTATCCGACAGCTTAAAAATCAAAACGGGTCAAATTGACCCGGAACATAATATGAGGGTTAAAATGACTCGATTGGTACTCGCTAAATTTGCAGATCCGCTAAATTTGCAGATCCGCTAAATTTGCAGATCCGCTAATTTTGCCGATCCGGGACCACCCCAACCCCCTCAATTCGAACACTGCATTTAGCGTGTTTTATTCTGTCGTAGTTGCTTTAAATTGCATAAGAAAGTACTTTTAAAGAAAACAGTCAACACCATGAAAACATGAACTATACTGACAACAAATACAAGACACAAGTATGAGTCAGGTTGTGTGGTAGTTGTATGTTTGTACTGTATATGTATGTATAACTCAACCTAAAACTTATAAGGATCTATTTTTCAAAGTGTTCTGTAGGATCAGATCCAAACCTTGAGTACAGAAGTGTGATAAATATGACTGTTACAGTACCATTATTTTCCGGACCCGATGCTGTTTTTTCTATTCGTATTCCATTTTCTGTATTATACTGCATGACTATTATGCTATTATGACTATTTTTAACCAAAATCTGTCATTTGTCTGCAGTGTCGCTCGGTGGGATTGAAGTCTTCTGAAAGCTTTTGTGTGTTTGTAAGCAGGCGTGCTGTAAATAATTCAGATTTTTAACACGACATCTGTCAGGGAGAAACGAAGCACAACATTTCGTTCGTGTGTTCTCTTTTGACTGAGAACTTCTTTCAAATGAACAAAGTCAGTCATACAAACATTCAAACAGAGAGGATCTGTACAATTTTCCCAGCACAGCAGCAGGTTCATAGTGCTGACATATGTACGAGAAACTGAACATCTTACTGAATTAAAAGATAAATGACTATATTAATGAAAAATATTAGCTTTTGACAGCCTCACAAGCAGTGTCAGACAAGTTGTAAACCTCCCATCTCATCAGTAGGACAATGAATCTGTCCTCAGATGAGAAATGCTGATGCTCAAAGGGTTGGCTGTTATTTCCCAAAGCTTTGCAGCGGTACAGAAGTTGCACTGTGAGGAGATGGTACGGATGGTTTGTGTGGTCGCCTTGGAAACTGGTCGTCACCGTGTTATGGGGTTTATCTGCTCGCTTGCAGTCACTTCTGCAAATTTTTTAGCGTCCGATTACCAGAATGCCTCTGATTAAAAATATGAAAAATGAATTAATTCTAGGTAATTCCACAAGTGATGGCCATGATTTAAGTGACTGGATGTGTAGCCAAACATTTGAATATCTGCATGTTTTAAAGTAGTCATGTTTCTAAACCAGGGGATGGGGTCCACTAGGGCAGGGGTTCTCAAAGTGGGGTGCAGGGACTCCTGGTGGTCCTCAATGCTTAGCCAGAAGGTCCGTGAAATAATTTGTATACATCATTTGATTGGGTTTGTATTATTAAGAAGGGGATATTTCATGTTTCCAAACCAGGGAATGGGGGCCACTAGGGCAGGGGTTCACACAACACAATGGGGTCCGGGGACTCCTGGTGGTCCGCAATGCTTAGCCAGTGGGTCCGTGAAATAATTTGTTATACATTATTTGATTGTGTTGTATTATTAAGAAGGGGATATTTCGTGTTTCTAAACCAGGGGATGGGGTCCACTAGGGCAGGGGTTTTCAAAGTGAAGTGCGGGGACTACTGGTGGTCCTCAATGCTTAGCCAGGGGGTCCGTGAAATAATTTGTTATACATTATTTGATTGTGTTGTATTATTAAGAAGGGGATATTTTGTTTTTCCAAAGCAGGTAATGGGGGTCACTAGGGCAGGGGGATCACAAAATGGGGTCTGGGGACTCTTGGTGGTCCGCAATGCTTAGCCATGGGGTCCGTGAAATAATTTGCTATACATTATTTGATTGTGTTGTATTATTAAGAAGGGGATATTTCGTGCTTCTGAACTAGGGGATGGGGTCCACAAGGGCAGGGGTTCTCAAAGTGGGGTCCAGGGACTCCTGGTGGTCCTTAATGCTTAGCGAAATAATTTGTTATAATTTATTTTATTGTGTTGTATTATTAAGAATGGTATATTTCGTGTTTCTGAACCAGAGGATGGGGTCCACTAGGGCAGGGGTTCTCAAAGTGGGGTCCAGGGACTCCTGGTGGTCCTCAATGCTTAGCCTGGAGTTCCGTAAAATAATTTGTTATGCATTATTTGATTGTGTTGCATTATTAAGAAGGGGATATTGTGTGCTTCTGAACCAGGGGATGGGGGTTCTCAAAGTGGGGTCCAGGGACCTATGGTGGTCCTCGATGCTTAGCCAGGGGACATATGGGGACTATCTAAGAACCATGTCAGCCTTGCTACTGTTGATTTGATGAAAGCTTTTAAAATAAAAATATAGCTGTTGAGTCCAAATGTAATTAGAACAAAACAATCATCTTTAAAACACATAAGTGGAATTAACATGATTCAGAAGATTGTGTGTTTTTGTTTATCACTATGAAAGAAGGGTAAAACTATGCTTAAGGTACAGTAGGAATAAGCTTAGGAAGGGGCTCCTTTAACCTTTTGCTCCTCTGTAAGGGGTCCCTGGGCATAAAATGAGAAACTTCAAAGGAGGCCCCAAAGTGACTTAAAGCAACACTAAAGAACTCTGGCTCTTTGCTCCCCCTACAGGTTAGAAGCGTAATTGTTCATTACCACTGTCGTAAATACTGCAGCATAGCTGGCTCTGATTGGATTGTAGGTCTGCCGTAAAGCAAGTTTTTGTAGTTTTCACTCGAACTACAGGACCACTACCCGACGGTTGGAAACTTCTTTAGTGCGGTTTTGGCCGATAGAGGGCTGCAAAGCGAATGTGAAAGCGCCATTCACCCTGTTTTGTGTGGATGAACCACTGAAACTTTTTTGGAAACGTTATTTTAAGGTAAAAAAACCTCTTTGGTGTTGCTTTAAATGTTTTTTTTAATAATCAACATATATTACTATAGTATTACTATAGTATTTCCTTTAGTACTATATCACAGTACTATATTATTTACTATAGTAAGGTTAAAAACTTTATTTCATTTAGGTATTTTACTACTGTTTTACTAGCATATACTAGAGTATTTTAAATGCGGAGATAAAGCAAGCCATAAAACTAAACTAAAACAACTAAAAATCAAGTTAAAAACCAGTATGTGGTATATTGGAGTATATTGAAGCAACATGAGGGTCACTTGACAGAATAAATATATTAGGTCTCGCATTCATGATTCAGCTATCGACAACTGACAGTTGTACAGATGATAAACAGAAAATGTGCGTTTGTTGTAGCATAAAGTATGTGTACTTCTGCATATAAGCGATAAGGGCTATAAAACGTCTAATTTGTACATTTTAATGCATGCTCTCCGTGTCAGTATATCTCTCAAGTCTCTGGCTCCAGCGTGCTTGGCAGCATGCTTTATTGATCGCTCTGTGTGCTGTATATGATCGATGCCCAGGAGCCGTTGAAATATTTTGGCAATTGGCTGCAATTATACCAGTACATTAATCACATGTGTGAGCAGATACAAGCTGGTAATGACTGAGATATGAACTCTAGCTTGTCAACAACAGCAGAAGGATTTACATTAGCGAACGACCCGGAGCACGCAAGCGTTTCCTGGCCCTCGATGGCTTTCTAATGCAAAACGAAGAGCGGGTTAGGAAAGCTTGCGAGATATTTTAGCAAACACTGGATTTGGATTCATTCAAGTTGAGTTTTAAATACAGTAAATGTTTTAAAAGGGGTGGTTTCCTGGACAGGGTTTAGGTTAATCCAGGACTAGACCTTGCAGGCAGTGCCATGGTTGGATAGTGCAGATTAAGGGGTGGTATTATTATAATAAGATCCCCTTCTGACATCACAATTATAGCACTTAAACATGAAAAAAATTTGATTTTTATGACATGTCCCCCTTTCAAATTTTAAGTGAATTTCCTGTTAAACAAACTAAGTGAATAATAGAAAATGTCAGGGGGAAAGGATAAAACATGCAGATGTTTATTTTAAAACCGATTTAGGCTCATAAAACCAATTAGATGCCTTATTAGATGCTAATTGCGCGTGAAGGTGGCCTTGTTGAGAGGATCGATATCAGAGAGGGAACAAAATACAAAAAGAGATCAGAGGAGAAAAGACCAAGATTTGGCACAGTTTGACTTCCATAAGCCATAACTCTTTGGTCACACACGAAATAGATAAATCAATCGCTCACGAGCGCTGAATGGCGTTTGGATTGAATTAGCCACACGCACGCGGCCGCCTCAGATTCACGCTTTCACGAGACCAAATAAATCCACCTGATGGAAATGAATATAAAAGAGGCGACCGCACAGAGAAGGATGGCGTATTGATCATGTGCTTCAAGAAATAAAAACACAGTCAATCCATTTAAGGACACAGATCTCATTATGTTTATATGTCCCTGACAAACACCACATGATTGGCTTCAATGCTAAACATGGATTTATGTTTTGGGCTCATGAGAACGTTCAGGTCATATCTCACCTCCAAACATGAGAAATAAGTAAGATATTATGGGATCATTTAATGCATCCAAACTCAAATGTCTTTTTTGTTTTATATTTAAGTGCATCATTTCTTCTTTTACTTTGATTTTTGACTCAACTCCTGGACTTGTTTTGAGATTTAGCCTGTAAGATTTGTGTGTGTAACAGAGAGAAATATTTAAATCTGTCGCTTGCAGACCCACATACTGCTGACTAATGTCTTGTTAAAAACAGATACTGCTGACACAAGGGTCGCTGCGTACCTGAAGCTGTTTCTCTCTGGATTGCACCTGGTTGCGTCATTCGCTGATAGCCTTAAAATGTCGCCCATTGACCACACGCTTACCACGAGTCTAGACGGCAATTATATTTGCTCTGCCCTACTTCTTTCTCACCGTTTCGAGTCGGTGCTCCGGAGCGATCCTTACGCTTGATCAGTTTGCTTCAAAAACACATTATGTGTTGTGGAAAGGAATAAATCGGAGGTGATGCACTTCATGTGTGGCTTTAAATAGATACAGTTTGGTTTGGAGAGAATTTTTCAAAACAATTATGCCGAACTCAACCTTATAGTGTTTCATTGTGAACCCAGCAAACAATATTGTGATTAAAAAACATCCAAAAGGCATCCAAACACAGCCCAGATGTAATAAAATAAAATAAAATAAAAAAAATAAAATAAAATAAAATAAAATAAAATAAAATAAAATAAAATAAAATAAAATAAAATAAAATAAAATAAAATAAAATAAAATAAAATAAAATAAAATAAAATAAAATAAAATAAAAAGTACTGTAAGTAAATAAATAAATACATAAATAAATAAAAAGTAAATAAATAAATAAATAAAATAGTCAACCTTAGTGTGTTTTTGAAATCGTATGATGTTATTTTATGAACTCAGCAAGCAATTTTGTGATTTTTCTGAGAAAATTATAAATAAAAATAAAATCCAAAAAAATAAAATATAATGACAAATAAAATAACAAATAAAATAAAATAAAATAAAAAAGTAAGTAAGTAAGTACTGTAAGTAAGTAAGTAAGTAAGTAAGTAAGTAAGTAAATAAATAAATAAATAAAATAAAAAATAAACCTTATTGTGTTTTCGAAATGGTATGCTGTTATTTTATGAATGAAGATGTCTAAAATAAAAAAATAAAAAAATAAAATAAAATAAAATAAAAAGGTAAATAAATAAATAAACAAATAAATAATCAACCTTATTGTGTTTTCGAAATGGTATGCTGTTATTTTATGAGTAAGCAAGGATTAAACAAGACAAAATGTGGGCTATCAGAGATATCATAGATGTCTAAAATAAAAAATAAAATCCAATAAAATGAAATAATAAAAAGTAAGTAAGTAAATAAATAAATAACCAAGCAATTTTGTGATTTTTCAGAGAAAATTATAGATGTCTAAAATAAAAAATAAAATCCAATAAAATAAAATAATAAATAAGTAAGTAAGTAAATAAATAAATAAATAAATAAAATACTCAACCTTATTGTGTTTTCGAAATGGTATGCTGTTATTTTATGAACTCAGCCAGCAATTTTGTGATTTTTCTGAGAAAATTGTAGATCCAATAAAAATACAATAAAATAAAATAAAAAGACAAATAAAATAAAATAATAAGTAAATAAATAAATAAATAAACTCAACCTTATTGTGTTTTCGAAATGGTATGCTATAAATAAAATCCAATAAAATAAAATAAAATATAATGACAAATAAAATAAAATAAAACAAAGAAAATGAAAGAACAGAAAATTAAATAAAAAAGAAAAGAAAATGAAAAAAGAAAAAAAAACCTAAGAAAAAAACAATTAAAATAAAATCAATTAATAATAATAATAAAGATAAAACATATTTTAATCACTGTTGACTTTGCTTACACTTTGCTTTAAAGTGGGTTACTCATAGCCAAACTGTATTGGGTTAACATATGACGGCTATTGCTTGCTGGGAAGAATTTATATCCAGTTCTTTCTGGATGATGGTTAGCTGTGACCACACCTGTGAAGCTACCAAATCTTTAAACTGAATTGAATCTCTTTTGGCAGGTAAATAAATGAGCAGGCTGTACTTCAAAGTGTTACTGGGAGGAGGTGTGAAACCAGTGACAATGTAAGTCACGAAACTAAAGGATGTATAGCACAGAGGATGAAGGCTCTGATGCATTCTTTACTCATTTCAACAGCTGAGAGGAGGCGAGAGTGTGAGAACTTAAAGCAAAAAAACAAAACTACACCTTGCATGTTGATGCCTCCGAGATATGTTATTTAAAACCTTGGCAGTGAATATCTTGACGCTTTTGTTTTCAAGAATCTGGGCCAGGGGCTTATTTCCCTACAATATCCATGGCTAGAAACATATTAATGTGTAATTCATAATAATAAGATCTCCTGTGCAGATGTTGCGGGGTTATGACGACAGGAGGTTAAACGCTCGCGGATAATCTCCCGCGTTTAAATCCGAGTGAATTAGGCATTCTTTTCCTCTCAGAGGTTTTCTAATATTCCTCCGCCAATTCCCATATTGTTTAATCACGATTATACGCCCCAGATCAAGCAGTCGTTTAGCCGCTTATTATTTAGATAGCCTGATCTGAGTGCATTTATTTTATTGCTTTCGTGTCTTCTGTAGCTGCTCGAAGTCCTGTGGATAAACGTGACGCTGAGAGACGACCAAACCTGTACACTGTCCCCAAACACCCACCTGTAATTGTTCATTAATTTACATGCGGCCGATTGCATCAGCTTTCTCAAATGTGTTGCTAAAATGAAAATGCAACATAATTACACAAGCTTATTAATATTTTGGGTTACCCCCCATTGTTACAACTGCTGAAACATGGAATTAGCGTGGGTGCGCTACTTTTTCCGACTTCGCTTTTCTCTCCCACCCACTTTTTCCGAAGGCTGTCTGATGAGTCGGCAGCCTCTGACTGATTAAAAGTGACAAAACACAGTGGGTTTTAAGTGACTGTTGCGTCTCTCCATTGACCGTCATTGACACCGCCGCCCTATTTGTTGCTCCCATACAATCCTCTCAAACAACACTTCTGTCTACTCATCGCCCAGCGGGCGTTCATCTGCCCAAGACTTGAACTCTGGGTCTCAGCTACCTTTGCTTTGTACGTGAAACATTGCTTTTGAGAAAGAAGGTGAACTCTTTTGGCTTTTGATGACCATTTACTATTTGGATTTAATTGCTGAAGTGACCTTGAGGATGCAATTCAATTGCGATCAGTTCAAAAGCTTTTTCATTTTCTTAGCAGGACTTCTCAAAGGTGTTTACATTACAAGCACCAAAGCATTGACTGATCCGTAAACAAGATCGTCTGGCTTCATACAGTCATCTTATACAACCACCACTAGAGATTTTAGAGAATGTGGATCAAGTTAATACAGACTGCCATTATAAACTACACCGAAAGACATGAACCAAAGGCATTTATGTCACAAATTGTTTACAGATGCTCACCGATTTATATTCCCCATAGGATCCTTACAATAGCTCATGCTGATAATACTGTAGTCAATGCATTCACTATACATTCATTGGAATGAAAATGGGCTAGGCCTTAAAATCAATATGAATTGAATTATCTCTCTGTCTCTCTTAGGTCATTAGAAGATTGGGAATGTAGGGGTGAGCGGGTCACAAACTAATGCGGGCTTAATTGTAACATGGCAACTTTACGTATTAATACAAGGCAGAGCAATCTGTGCTTTTGGTCTTTTTCTCTTACTGTCAGTAGAAGATCTCCTGTGAATTTGTGAAATTGTGTTTTCATTAAGATATTGAACAAAGAGTGCTTTGGAGGCACGGAAGTAATTTTCCTCATATTATGTTATTTTTTTTTGTTCGATTTCTAACTTGAGTGTGTAAGTCACCAACCTTATATTATTTGAATCACTGTCTTGTTACCTAAAACATAACACCATTTTGAAACATGTCAGCAACTGCTAGTAACTGATAGCTGGGATTGGACAGCTATCAGACTGGGCATTTTTACACTGCGGGGTTAGTTGTCACACAGTGTTACAGTACAATGAAAGCTCAGGTATACATTAATAATGAAATGAAAACAATGTAAATATTATTATTCAAAATGATAACTGTTAATACAATATCAGGGGAAATAACTCACAATTATGTTTTTTTTTTGTCTTAATTTTGTGCAGCACTTTCAAAAAAATCTATTTATGGGTGATTTAGAAGGTGTCCAGCATTAGATTTTTTTGCATATATAAGATTAAGGTCTGAATTTACTATAACCATTATATTTTTAAAAATATTTTCTATATATTTAAATTTTTTTAGATTATCGTTATCAAAAATGATCATTACCGCAACATGATATTACATTAAATATATGCATTTACAAACTCATGTTTTGGTAATGAGAACTAAAAAGTTGTCTAGGTACTATGACAAACAAAATTTCAACTTTTATCTGGAGAGAAAAAATAAGAACTGCTTACCTGGTAGCCATCTTAAGTGTCAGAGTCAATTATGTCTCTTCCGACTTTTTTTGGAAAATGTTAGTTCATTGAGGGCTTAAACAATGATTGAAAATTGTTGCGGAGGATGAGAAAATTTTTCTTGGACACATTTACATTCCTTATTATTGTCTCTACATGTACCAACCATTACCGCAACATGATATTACATTAAATATATGCATTTACAAACTCATGTTTCGGTAATGAGAACTAAAAAGTTGTCTCAGTACTATGACAAACAAAATCTTTTATCTGGAGAGAAAAAAATAAGAACTGCATACCTGGTAGCCATCTTGAGTGTCACAGTCAATTATGTCCCTTCCAACAATTTTTTTTGAAAATGTTAGATTCTTGAGGGCTTAAACATTGATTGAAAATTGTTGTGGAGGATGAGAAAATTGGTCTTGGACACATTTATATTCCTTATTATTGTGTCTACATTTACCAATGATCACCAAATACCACATGTTTCTTTACTGTAAATGTTTAAAGTATTACATGCACTGAAGCTTTTTATTTTTTAGATTTTTAATTATAAATATTTCCATGTCAAAGAACCAAAATCCAGTCATGGACACGTTGCGGTAATGAAAATGTTCCCCATAAATGTGGAAAAAACAACAAAATTGGTTTGTATGATGTCATTTGAAATCATGTGCAGAATAGTACGTGAAGAGATGTTTATAACTGTATGCTTCTTATTTTGATACTCTTTCTTTGAATTTACTTTTTTTTATCAAAATGTTTCATGACACCTCATAAGTCTAATTTCGCAAGAATCACCCTTATATGCATTGCTGCATAATACAAGGATGGTTAGATGAAGGATCATGGATGGATGAATTTCTGGATATCGATCTATTATAGGCATATATATATAAACAATATCCACCTTTAGTGTATATATTTTTATTGAATTATTTGTGTTTAAACTAAATTTTCTAGCATGCGTTACAACAAACCCTCAATTTTTTACAATGAACCTCACCTATGGGGTAAGTTGTCACGTTTGCACTCTTCTCACTTTTGGTGTAATTGTACGACAACGGTAGGTCCCGAACAAACTTTAAGTGTTCATTTGTAGCAGAGCTGTGTGTGTTGATTGTGTAAAAAATTATTAATCTAACTTACATATTTTTTTAATGATAGAGCCAAAGCCAAAAAGTGTTAGTTTGTGCCTCGCTCTCCCCTACTGCATATACAGTGGTGTACTTTTATGGTAATTTCATGGTATTTTACCTTTTTAAAGCATGACAGCCACTGATGTTGTACACAGAAGTGCATTCCGCAGATTTTTCAATTTCTTTATGTTTTGCTAAAAAATGTGGATTTGGAAATGATGAGTTTGAGCTGCTTTTCCAAGGCCAACAGAAATAGACTTTAAATTCACCTGTTACATAAACGCATCATTTTTTTTTACATTTTTAAGACAAAATCAAACTTTTAAAACAAAATCAAACGTATTGCGCAATATTAGTGTCAGCATTGATATACAGCTGTCATGTGCACTACTCATAGATGTAAGGTCTCTGGTTTTCTGCTTGTGTCTTTCAGGACATGTAGATAAAAATAGTTTTTTTCTAGTTTAGTTTTTTCATTTTTTTTCTATACAAAGAGGTTAATGTACAAGAAGGATTTCGAAATCTTTCTGATTCTGGTGCTTCACTCCTCTTCTATCCCGAGTTTCCTGTTTTTAATCTATCTGCGCTTTACTGTCTTTGTAAGGGTAACAGAAGCTCTTGAGCATTTGATTAGTGAGACGGGGCGCACAAGGGTACTGATTCATATCAGAGCGTGCATGAGAGACAAAAATTTTGAAGGGGGGGGTTCCTCATCAAGCCCTTTTGTGTGGAGAAAAGAAGGTTTAATTACTCCATGCCCCAATTTCATTAGGCATCTCAGTCCGGATGTAAATACTGTAGTTGCGTGGGTTGTGTCGAGTGCTGTAAAGCAGATGAGACAGAGTGAGAGAGAATGAGACACAGAGAGCTGAATGGAGATCATGTGATGATGTTTTAAGATGCTATATTTGGCTGCTGCTATAATTGCAGAAAAATCTGAAATGGCTCAGGGTGCTAAACAGAGACGCAATTTAATATTGGATTTCTACACTAGCATGCATATTTGCATATACAGTAGTGTGAGAAAAACACCAGTAACCTAATAAACCACTCTTATTAGTAGTAGTACTATTTCTGCATTGGAAATTATTTACTTACAGATATGTAAATGTAGTATAAAACAATAGACCCGTTGGTAATGATATTCACACTACCTGTTCTGAGTTATTGGCTCATTTAGGCTACATTTTCATTGCATGTTTAAAGCAGTTGTTCTCAAACTGGGGTCCGGGGCCCCCAGGGGGGCCGCGAGATGGTGCCAGGGGGGCCCCAGTTTTATGACATTTTACAAAATACATTCATTTTTCATGAATTCTGTGTAATTAAACCTAAAAAAAATAAGGCTACCAACCAACAGCACTACTTTGTATAACTTAATATGTTTTATTTAATTAAAATGTTAAATTTTAGAACAGTTTTTGTCATAAATTTTCTTTTGGGGGGCCGCGAAGGAATGCACTGTACACAAGGGGGCCCGTACGCGAAAAAAGTTTGAGAACCACTGGTTTAAAGTGACTGAATTTTTCCATCACGTGGCACAGATCGGATAAGACTCACAAACGTGTAAGCAGGGAAAAAGTGATTTTACAAAGATTGTGATATTCTCCGATTGGTTTCAGGCCTCATTCATATGTGGAAATAAATTGGATATGAATTGGATACATGCATTTGTATCCGCAATGTAAGCGGACAGATCGGATATTCCCGTCTCAAGACTTGTCTTGCGTCATTGAAAATGCGACGCTGGCAAATGACGTTAACGTCAACGATCACCTGACTCTTTTTAGCAGCGAAATGGAGGACGACGCTCCGCTAAGTGGAGAAATTTTGAAGTTTTATGTCTTGTTACAGTAATAAAGCTCTATAATCTTGTATAATAATTTGTCTGTGTCCATTGCATATCGCAACATTTTACTTCCTCTGTGGTTTAAGCTGTTTGGGGACAGTATTTCTACCTTGAATTGTTTTGCTAAGTGTTTAACGTAAATGCAGATATTTTAACTCTTTCCCCGCCATTGACGAGTTAACTCGTCAATTAAGAGAAAACGCTTCCCTGCTAATGACGAGTGTTTTCAGCAATCCGTAATACCGCTATTATCCACCAGGTGGATAATACGCAACTTATAAAACCCGGAAGTATCACCCTAGGGCAAACAGCTGTATGTCCGTGTATGTTTTGAGGATCACTCTGAATCTGATCTCAATCAAAAGCCCTTCACAAAAATTTAATTATCTCAACTTTTTACTCAAAATTTTAAGTTTTTTTAATAAACCTACCCATATTTGAGAGGTGATGAAAAGAGAACGAAGGTAGGATGAAACAGTTTGTTTGTTTTAAAGCAGAGGGTCTGTTCTTTCATCTGATTTATTGTATGGTTATAAATTTAAAGAAGAAAATTTTCTGCAAGGCATTGAACTTTTGTGAAAATCATGAAAAATGCTGGCGCTGGCTTTTTTTAAAAAAAGCTGGCGGGGAAAGAGTTAAAAGATGATGTAAGCAGATCAGCGAATAAATCGGATATAGGCAAGAAATTAAAATTGGGCATTGAGATTTGCAGTGTAAATCCAGCCTTATTGAAAGTGGTGTGATCAAAATAATAGCAGTGTGAAGTTTAATTTGAAAATGAGTTCATTCTGTGAAAAAGCAGCTCCTTTGTGTCCTTTATTAAAAAAGAGGGAAAGCAAATGTTTCGCCCATTGTTATAAAATATATCTGCTGCTGAATTAAATGAAGTGAAATGGGCCAAACATTGCTCGGAGAAACAACGAGTTTCATTAAAAAGATTTGAGAGGGGAAAACGTATAAAGAAATGCAGCAATGCTCAGCTAAAATGATCTCAAATGCTTTTCGCAAATGGCAACAAAAACCGGAAACACGTGGAAGAAAACGGATGGAAGAAAAGTCAGGATGGCAAACATTTAGTCTTTCATCGCCTCTAGAATGATCAAAGATAATCTCAAATGATCTGTAAGTACTGTGACGTTTGCAAGCTCTTTGCAAAGAAGCCCCCGTAAAACACCATTGTTGAAAAAAAGCCATGTGCAGAATCACATCAACACATAAACTGGCCCAAAGAAAAATGATGTAACATTTTGTGTCCTGATGAGAGAATTTTTATTATTTTCGGGTCTAGTGGTTATTGACAGAACCTCAGGCGACCTCCAGGTACTGAATTCAAGCCACAGTAGACTGTAAAGACAGTTGAGCATCGTGGTGCAAAAATCATGGTATTGGGATGTTTTTCATACTACCATGTTGGGCCTATTTAACGTATACAAGGGAACATGGATCAGTTTGAATACATTAGAATACTTGAAGAGATTATGTTGCCCTTTGCAGAAGAGGAAATGACCCTAAAATGGGGGTTTTAAAAAGACAACAATCACAAACACACAAGCAAGAGGGAAAAAGCTTTTCAGACAAAATGGATTGAGGTTGTGGAGTGGCCAGCTAATTCCCCTGATCTCTACCCCATTGAAAACTTGTGGGGTAACATTAAAAATGCAGTTTTGAAGCAAAACCTCAAAATTGACAGGAACTGTGGATCCTGGACTAAAATACATGTTTTGTTTAGGTGCCAGAAGTTTGACCAGATTTGACACAGATGTGCAGCAGTTATCAACAACAGTGGTTATGAAAGTTGTCTCTCTGGCTTGATAAGAACAATGTATGTACCAAGTTTGGTGACTGTAGGTAAAACTAACAACACCACTTTAGTCAAAAGGGGGCGTTACTGAGCCCCCCTGCCACACCCGTCAAAGCTTTCTTCCACATCTAAAGGCTGAAAGCTATGATGTGTGTGCCAGATTTCATTGTATGCTTACCTTCGAGCTTTTTGTTTTTTGTGCTTTTCCCTACAGTATATTTCAATAAATCCCAGATTCCCTAATGCACATCTTTCCCTGTTTTTGTCTAATAAATACCTTATAAGTTTAGTATTTTGTTCATTTCGTACCATACATCCAGCCCAGTCTCACAGAGTTGCATATAAATAGCACAAAGTGTAAAAATCGTGCAATACATACGCCAAATTCCACTTTGGCATGCATATGATACGCAAGTCCTTCCCATTCACTTAAACGGTGCATCTTTTTTTGTCGTTTTATTTATTGGTTTCTAATTTTTTTTGCTATTTTTTACCGTTTTCGCTTGGGTTTAGGGTTAGAACAAATTTTTGTTATATAAAAATGACATCCTAACCCAAACCCCAACTCTAACCCCAACTCCAAGCGACCATGGCTTAAATATGGACAAAAACATGGAGAAACCTGTATATTAAATAACCTAAATCTAACCCTAAACCCAAGCGAAAATGGTTTAAAAAACAGAAAAAATTGAGAAACCAGTAAATAAAATGACAAAAAAAGATGCGCATCTACGTGAGACTGGGTTGATACATCCCATATTCTGATAGTGTAATCCAGTGCTTCCCAATCCTGATCCTCGAGCAACCCCTCCCAAAGTTTTAGATGTCTCCTTATTTGACACGCATGATTTAACTCATCAGCTTGTGAGGGAGACATGTTTACCATTTTGGAAAGAGGCTGATAAGTTGAATAAGGAAACTTTTTGGAAGGGGGTGCTCAAGGACCAGGATTGGGAAGCACTGGTCTAATCTAACTTGAGCATTTAAGGAAATACTGTACAAATTCCCCCCATACATCACTTTTGGCCACTACTGTAAATATTTAATGTGATGTATAATCAAGGTAAAAAATACAGCAATATCACGGTGCATAGGTTTGAATATCGAATAGCTTTTATGATGGTGTACAACATCTACAGTGTCAGCAAGACTTGGTAACTGCCAAATGTATCCTTCTTTATCATCTTATAAATCTATAAAGAGATGTAAAATTCTCTGCGTTGTTGTTTAAGGTCTTTGCTCTGGGTTGTAAAGTCACGATGGCAGAGTCACAGTGGAGAGTTGAGGGTAAATTGGCTTTTGTGAGCCAATAATGTGACGGGGACCCCGGGGACCATCGGCAGATCCTTCAAATTGATAATCACCCTTCCTCATTATGGCAACTTCCCGCGTTTTCCTCGCTACTTCGTTTTCTAATTACTTGATTATATATCTAAGATGATTCATTAATGATCTGAGCTTGGTTTGGCAAATAGTTTACACCAGCCATTAATTACCTTGGGCTTTTCCCATTTCTGATAATGAGAGTTAGATTCTCCGTCTGATTCGCTCGCTCTCTGGAGTGCTCCTCTGTTGACGGCTCGACTCATTTTGGGTGAAGATTTGATTCATTATCCGGCGATGCCTCTTGACTTTCAGCTTGCTAATGTTATTTGTGTTGGAGCTAAAGTCTTTGGGGAGAGAGGATTTCAGACAGATTTCACTGAAATTGCTTATGTTTAAACATCTAAGGACATGCATTAGAATAAATTGGCTTAATTTCCAAACGTTTGGTGCTTTCATTGCAGATAAACACAAAGTACTGTGGTTGTATTGAATAGCAATTCTGTGTTCAGGATGACTTGGGCGGAGCTGAAACGGTGGCTCGATGATGCACTGGAGCCGTCATGCATGGCTCCGCCCCTAACACAAATCATGAGCATCCATACAGGTTGTATTTTAATGTTGATCCTGCATTTTTTCAAATGATTTTGAATGTAAATGTGCTGATCACATGCTATACCAAAGCAGCTAAAAGTAAAGCATCACTATCTACACCAAACGCAATAGGAAAAAAACTAATGCATGCATTAAACTCTCTTGTATCGTCTTGGTTTACGTTTAATTCAAGCAAACACAATGAACCATCTGCTGTTGCTATATTGTATTTGTTATGCATTATGTGTTGCGTAAAAACAATGCATCTCCGCAATTCGTTCATCTTGCGTCATAAATCACGGCTCTGAGATTGTGGAGCTTCACGATTCATTGTAGTTAATAATGCCAAATCTGCTTTAAAACCCTGAGCATTTTAATGGACTTTGTTAAAGGAGCTTGAAAATTAATTAGAGCTACTGTCCCAAAGGAAATTTCGCCTCTCTTCATTCGTTTTCTCTCAGAACTTCAGTCCAACGTGAGGAATGGGAGGTTTGTTCTTCAAAAAGAAATATTTGTGAGCTACAAATAAAACAAACTAGCACAGAAAGCATTCAGTATATATCCGCAATTATGGGCAGACAGCGTTTTTTTATTTTTTTTTTTTTTTTAGGGGTGGTTAGCGAATTAGATTGAACTGTTCAGTGAATTAAGATTTGTGGGACAAAATGTAGACCTTTCTATAATCCTCTGCTTTTACATTCGTCTCCCATCTTTAGATATACAGACATGATGGTTAGACACATCTCCATCTTCAGCTTCTTCAGCAATAGTGTGTTTTGAACCCCAGGGAAGTGATCAATAATGTAGACCCGAGCCCTGAAATGCACTGTCAAATCTATCATAATTGAACTTTTTAGCTGATGGGAAATGCATTACTATCAGTTCAAATTTATTCGTGCAGATTTCTCCGGTCCGTGAAAGCAGCTATGCGTGTGGACGCGTGTGCCGTGGGGACCGTGGAAGATGTTTACAGTCTTTAAGTGTCGTTTCGTATTCGTCTCCTTGAGTTGAGTGAATGAACGTTCGCTACAGCATCAGAAGTCAGCAAAAAGATGGAGGATGATAGTTCGCTTAATTGTGTTCATTGTGATCCCCAAACCTTTGAGGAACAATTGCCGCAGTGACTTCTGACGTCGTTTTAGATACTCGGCCTCCAGCGAATGTAGCTGACGTGTTTGTTTTTCTTAAGTGGGATCTTGCGAGTGTGGCATGAGGAGGAGAGAAGGGAAATTGGCTTGGAATGGCTCACACTTACTATAGCGTTTATTTAGCTGCTCTTACACCAAATTTCTGCTGACCTTAAAGGTAATATACAGAAACAACCATGAGTAAGGTGTTTGCGGGTTTATGAGCATTGTTACATTAACCCAATGGTGCGAGTTGGGGCCGGGCTATCATTTTGAATGGCAGATAGGGGAGTGTTTGGAAAATCCTGTTTAAATTAGTTTTTCTTTTTTTATTTAATGGTGTGGGAATGAAACACATAACTATGCATAAGTACAGTTAATTGTATTAACATCTCTTTCTCATTATAATTGAGGGCTTTTCAAACTATTTTTGTATGCCGAGCACCCTTGATCTAAAGTAGTTACTTCAAGTACCCCCTGAAATTTTAAAGGGCTCATATTAAGATGTGAAATAAGCCTTTTGTGTCCCCAGAGTTTGTTTGTGATGTTTTGGGGTGTGTCCTTTAAAATGCAAATGAGCTGATGAAATGCAAACACTGATTGCAATGATGGTGGTTTGTTGAAATTGATACTCAATTGTGCTGTCAATATATTTTTCCCTCTATTTCTCTCTGCACTAAATGGCAGTGGTTGGATATAGTGCAGATTAAGGGGCGGTATTATTGTAATTACGCTTGCTACCTATGTCACAAAACTGGCGAAATCTGAATGACCTCATTTTTAACAGGCTTGCAGAAAATGGTTTACCAAAATAAAGTTAATGGGTTAATCTTTTATACATTTTCTAGGTTGAAAAAAGCACTGGGGACCCAATTATAGCACTTAAAAATGGAAAAAGTCAAATTTTCATGCTATGACTTTTTTTCAATAATCTAATAGCACATTTGCATGTTTAACTTTAACATTGTATCCGTTTTAAAGTAGTATTTTACATAGTTATTGTTATTTCTACACGTACCGTCATGTGGTAATTGGTACATGAAACGTATTTATCCATTTTGTACGAGCTCTTAGTTTTATGACATATTATACAGTCCTTCCAGAAAAACAGTGAATTTATGATTGTTGCGGGCAAAAATCCTTGATCTTGCGGCACGTTTTCTTAAAAAATGCGATGCAATATGCGAGATATTTATGCAGTTTGATGCAATGAAATTGCGGGAACTGGCAAAACTGTTTGCAGCTTTTGCAGCGTTTCAATTATGTTCACGTCACATAATCACTTCATAACGCTCCCATGGCAACAGGGTACATGGCTGCGCTTGTGTGAGGAAAATGCAAACATTTTCAACTTTCTGCTAAGATATATGTATTTTTTGCTATGAAAATGCGGGGATTATGAAATCATGCAAGCCCCGCATATTTTGTGCACGGAAATCTGCAATTTATGCTGCGAAAGTGCGGCATATTTGAAAAATGTGTCCCCCGCATAAATATGCGGACTTTGGCTGATTATGCGTTGAATCAATCGCGTTTTTCTGGAGGGACTGATTATAGTGTTGTGTAATTGTCACATGACATGCAGAATAAACAAACAAAATATATATTTTGTTAATAAGCGTTTTATTTAGATTTTTTAAATTATTTATTTACATTTTATGATTTATTCGTAATTTATTATTTTTCATTAACTCACAAACCGCCTGCAATTCCCCTGCGAGCCCCCAGGGGTTTGCAAACCACATTTTGGAAATGGTATAATTGAACCGCATGTGTTCTACCAACGCTAACTCATGGCAATTCGTACATATTTTACGAGGTGGCTAATTCGTATTAAGGGCTCGTTATAGTCGTGCGTAGGTCCTACGGCGTAGGTTCCGCGTCGGTTTTCATTTATACTTTTGCGTCGTCGTCCGCGTCAACGTGCAAACACATGCGCGACCGCTGGTAGGCAGTATCCACGCATGTAACCACAGTAGCAGCGCGACCATCAGAGAAGAAGAAACCGGGCAAGTTAACCCACAAACAAAGAAGAAACAGCAATCTGTTGTGTATAATTTGAGAAGACCAGCAATGATGGAAGTAAATAAACAGAGACTTTTGATGCAGTTCGAGTTAAATCACTCCTCAACTTGGCATATCTTTGTTTTCACTGTCACAAATGGAAATACATATGACGCAGTTTTTTTACCTGACCGGAGGGGTTCTGGTGGACCAATCACAGCGCTTGCGGTCTGTGTAGAACTGACACGCTGTTAAAAATTTTGCGAGGTGCGCGTCAGGCTACGCAGAGCTACGCACAGGCTACGTAGCTACGGCGTAGAACCTACGCACGACTATAAATCGCCCTTTAGTTAGTACGACCACATTTGTACATTTTGGTACAATTTGCCTTGACCCCTTTGACATTGGGATTAGGGGTGGGGTTTCGTTTTTGGTTTTACGATAATCGTATGTTTTCGGACAATTAACTTTGTATGAATTAGCAAACTTGTTAAAATATGTTTAAATTCTAGTGAATGTTTAAGTTTCTCGTTACAACACAGTATGGCTATGGTTGCATTGCAGTTTAATATACAGTATGTTGTATAAAGAGTAGCTTTTACATTTCATGCATTTAGATGCTTTTATCCAGAACGACTTGTGCATTTAAGCTACACATCAGCGTGTTTTCCCTGAGGATTTAATGGCCTTTGTGTACTAATTGTAGTACAGGAACAATTTTTACAGCATAGGAAGGAAGGCAAAAGCTTACAAGGCAAAGCATCGAATAGCATAAAGCATTTAGTGCCAACCAGGTAACACCCACCACTTTGGTTTATGCTTGGACAGCATTTTCTACAAGAATTGAGCTCCTCCTTATTAATTCCAGCATATCTTCACCGATTTCCCACATCTGACTAAAAATAGACCGATCTCTAATTGTTAATAAAAGTGCTTTTTTTTGCATGTTACATGTAAGGAGCCCTGAATGAAAAGGTCAATGCGAATGTTCTGCCGTGATAAATGAGGCACGTCAATATATTACCCCACGCTGCTCGTATTGACATTCTTCACGGATACAACCTCACGCCTCCCACCTCTCACCCTGCCATACTGTCATTCTGAAAGGGTAGATGGACTCATAGAAATGCTCTCAAATATACGGGAAGTTTCTGGGAGCTGCCTGGTACGTTGTTTCGTTGTGCCTTATCTGGTCTAGCCGGCATGGAAGGAAGGCACGGAGGAAACTATTGTGTTTCTGTTTTGTCGGAGAACAGTCCTGTCTCTGCGGTCGAAAAACTTCTGCGCTATGCAGTGATGTAAAGTCCTCTGAGACTGTGCGTTGAATGCAGCTAAAATCAACTCTATTACCCTGCAGCTTATGTATTTGAATAGTTGAATGCCTAGTGATTATATACAGAAAGAGGTGTGTGTATGTGTCGGTATGTGTGTGTTTCGCTGCCTTCCTTTCAAAGTCAGATGTGGGAAATGTCTTTGACTTCAAACCATGCAGGCATTTCATTGCCGATGCACGGAAATGTACGGAAACAAAACGGTTTGCTGAATGTCAACAAAGACGTCTCCTGGCTTCTTGTAGAGGATAAATGCATTTGTTGTTCAGGTGCGCGATTGTCAACAGAAGATCATTTACCACATTTTACACACCTGCCACTACGTTTGATGAACAGGCTGTTGTATCATTTCATGTTGGAATTTTGACTCATGAAAGTGAATGTTTTGCCAGACTTTAAGTGCCGTTCTTTTGCATACTTCCAAGAAGAAAGAGCTTGACAGCATTAATGCATATGTGAGTGTCAGCGTGATGTCTATCACCTCACTGTCGCTCAGTCCTCAATCTGCCATTCATCCGCCTCTTGACTCTACAAGAGCTTTTCCACAGTATCCTCGAGCGTCGGTCCTAATGACAGTCAAATGAAGAGAGATTTGTAAGGCCGACTGAGGACGAGACCGGGTCAAATGTCCCTGTCAAATATGTCTTAATGTATTCGAGAAAAATATTCATTTTTAAAGAAGGAAATTAGATGTACTTATTAGTGAACATGGGGTAAATGTTAAGGGGGTCGCACACCGAACGCGCCATGAATATAAAAACAGAACACATTATTTTCTATGAATGTATGCACACCGGAAGCTGTCCGCTGTGATTCTGGACACTGCTCAAATCCTTGTCGCGCCACTCACATAGTTTAACATTAAATAACAAAATATTTGTCACAAATCGTTAGAGATTAACATTGGCTGCTAACGTATATTTAACATTTATAAGTATACGCTATTTTACTAAGCTCGCATTATTTAATGTGCACTTCTGTGTACGATACCGATCGAACAAAATATCACACGATGAAAATAGCGGGCGTAGCTAGTGTTTACCATTGTGAATGGACTAAATATATAATAGTAGGCGTTTCGTTCGAAAATGTAACTCACGGCAGATTGACAGTTGGTGGGGTTATCGGATGCTCCGCCCAAGCCACCAAGCTGACATCATCAGAAAAGAATCACCACAGGAGGGTGGAAGTATTTTTTTATTTTGATTAAAGTTTATTACGGCACATTAATTTTTAAGAAAATACTGACCTGCGTTGATAAATTATTTATAATGGACGCTTTAATATTTAATTAAAAAAATAAGAATTGTCAGATTTCATTTCATGGAGTTTTTTAACATTGAATTTGTGGCATGATAACATAACATCAGTAGGTGGGTCAATGATTTTTACTTGTTTTAAAAGCATGCATTAGGTTTATTTCAGTGCACTGTGTATTTATGTAGATTTCATGCAATAAAAAAATACATTTGCACCATTTTTATGAAAGTTAAGGTCCTGAAAATGTCAAATGGTGTAACCGCCATTTGGGTCAAAGAATGGGAAATATTAAATATTTTATCCACCTTGATCATGTAAGCTTAATCATTAATAAAAAAACATTTTAAAGTATCATTGTATTAGTTATTTCTAAATGTAAATTTTAATGCGTTTTTGTAATATTTGTCCTGACATATGCTGAAAACAGCTTAAATAATCTTTGACAAATGATGTAAAAATGTATGTAAAAAATCATATTACACTAAACTAGATGATTATATTTTAGTTCACATTTTTTTATGAATATATTTATATTTTAATTTAAAAAAAATACCTGTTACATCAATTGACACAGACCGGTTACATTACATTGACATTTTTGCAATGAACCCCCAAATATTCGTTCAAAATGAAATAAAACCAGACATTTTAAGAAATAAAATTTAGCAAGAAATATGCAAATTTATTTTGAAATTGTAACCCTTTTACATATAATTTATCCATACGGATACAAAATAATTAACGTTAAGTCATTGACCCAGGTATTAGTACTGGTTAAATGAATTCTGTTTTTAGTATATTATAATTTCATTTCAAACTGTTCAAAAGATGGTTGAATCAAATAACTTCATGTTGACACCCTGATGTGAGATAATTATTTAATCCTAACAGAGCAAATGCTTTCTTCAGCTCTTTATTTCTATCCTGATAGACATTGTGTTAGTTTTTATGTTAATGCATAAATCAAGTTATATTGAATAAAGTTTGAGTGTTTGAGTATTTTTCAACTAAAGTTGTTTTAAGTAGTTTTAATTATTTTACATGAAAGTACAGGACAGAGAGAAAGGGTCGGTATCAGCGCAGGATTGGGCATCCAATCCTTTTGATAAAGGTACTGCATAATCATACTGACATGAATATAAGTGAAATACTTTACTGTGATTCAAAGTGACTGGCGCTGATACCCGAACACGTTACTCATTCGCCATCGCCTCATTTTTCAGCCTGCTCTGTTTTATCTTCAAATGAATAAAATAAACGTTGTTTTCCTGCCATGCTGAAATGGAGCCATTACTCTAAATAAACATGATATAACAATGCAAATGATGATAACGTTTTTCTCTCCCATTCTCTTTCTCTCTCTCCCACACTCTCAGTTTAATGTTTTACTTACTCCTAAAATGGTTTGACGCACTTGTACTGTGTGTGTTTGTGCATCTCCGAATGGAAGAATAGGTGTTGTTGTATGTTTAAAAGGCACTTTTGCTCCCTCGCTAGCACATACATTTATCGATCGCCCTAAAATCAGGTTTGCGAGTTAACATTGGGGTAAATGCAAGTTGACTGCAAGTATATTAACAGAGTGTTCAATTCTAATGGGCTCTGTGCAACCTTTTCCTGCCAGTTTATTGCCTCTGAATACTGCGTCTGATTGCATTTCATGCGTTGCAAATGCATTAGTGGCGCACAGGCTCTAGGAAGTCTAATATACCTGCAGAGAACCGTCCTCCAACAATCTCATTCATCTCAGTGGATGTTGCCAAGCAGGTGCACAGATCCCAGAAGTTTTATTTTTTTAATAAGTTACCTGAGTTTAGTTTAGTTATTAAGCCTACCGGCAGGGATCGGCTGCCAAGCTCTGCCAGCTTGTACAGATGGCGTTTTGAACCATTCATACTCAGTGTAGTTATCTTAACACTCCTTTTCTCTTGAGGAAATATAAACATCTTTTTTGCTCTTGAAGAGATACTCAAACCCTTCAAGACTTCTAAATCAGTTAACATCAACAACCTACGAGTAAAGTCAGTCAGTTTAGGCATGGCCTGATGCATACAGTACACACAACATGGACATTGATCCGTACACAATTTTCCATGCACATATCGGGAAAATAAACTTTATGTTCACACCCTAATGCTGCGTTCACACAGCCACAGTAGAGGCGTCAAGCGCCAGTGATTTTAATGTTAAGTTAATGTAAAGACGCTTTGACGCTCGTTTGGAGGTCTCGCGATGTGAATGAGGCGGTAGAAGCGATTCCACCATATTCGCTTGTCAAGTTTGCGTGAATGACGCAATTTGAAAAATCTGAACTTTGACGGAAAAACGCGCTGCGTTAACCAATGATGAGTTTGCTCTAGTAGTGACGTGATTACAGTCGCAGAAGCCCCTCCCATGACACAAATTTCCGTGGGAATGTCTCGATGACTAGAATTTCACGCGCAACTAAACGCACAAATGAAATGAGTACACTCAAAATGTTCAAGCGTCCAACTACGCGCGGTAGATGCGAATTTGATGCCTCAAACGCATCTGGTGTGAACACACAGTTAGGACACTCTTGCCTCTCTTGGCTGTGCTAACAGTCACAAGGTGCAATGTGTAATTTTAAAAGGATTTATTGACCGAAATGCACTTCTCTTATGCATAACTTTGTTTTTAGTGGTGTATAAAGACCTTATGTAATGAACACTTACATTTTATTACCTTAGAATGAGCCATTGTCCTTAACGGACAAATTTTATTGAAAAGCGTGTTTTGTCACTACATTGACCCTGTCCCAAATGGCACAATCCGGACAGTCCACACTTTGATGACATCATGTAGTGCTGACCTTAGGGACCCTTGATGCGAGTCTACGAGGGAGCAATGGAGTAGTATTTTGGGACATACTCGAGCGTCACCCCGGAAATAGGAAGAGAAGTTGCCCATCAGTGTGAACTCATCCCTTCTGTTGTCTGATTGGTCTGATTGCTCTTTTGCAAGGACTTCTGGGCTGGTAAAGTGTGCGAAGCCTGCTGCAGTGCAAGGTTATTATAGTTTTGCTTTTTTAAATTAGTTTTTATTTTAGTATCGTTTTCAATTTTGCTTTAAATTTAAGTTTAGTTTTAGTTAGTTTCATGAATGGTTTTGTTAGTTTTAGTTTAGTTTTTATTTTGCAAACACATTTCTATTTAGTTTTTATTTTATTTAGTTTCAGTTATAGTTTTAGTAATTATAGTTTAGCAGCTAACAGCAGCTATACTGTCTGACATATTTATCAGTTAACTGAGGTTGCTGTCAGCCTCAGCTAACCTCACATGCATAAAGCGCCATCTACAAATAAAGCCTCCTTAAAAGTTTGTAAACTTTGCAAAGTCTCCGGGTAGGCGGGGATTAGTTGGAGGCAAAAAGAGGCGCGGATGCAATGCTGACAAGCGTAAGCTAGGACGTTTTAGGAGGGATTTATTAAACATAGATGCAGAAGAAGGTTCGGAACTGTCCGAATATGTAAAGTTACTTACTCTTCGTAACAGCTATTTTTGTAAATTAACTCTGTAACAATTAGTTCTTGTATCTTGTTCTCATTGGAAACATTTTAACCAGGTTTTGGATATTTCCTAAGTATTTTCGGCTGGTTTGGAGAATTTTGTCAAGGCTTATTGTCTAATGTAACCTATCGCTGGGCTAACTATGATAAGCAACGGGGATTATTTTAAGAGATCATTCAAAGGATGGCACACACATCTATCGCTGTATGTATGTTTAACATTTACGCTAGCTAGTGCACTGACTTATCATCACCTATAAAACAGAAACTTTCTGATTTGTACTAGATAAGACCAACACACCAATACAGATGCATAGATTAATTTACCTGATATGAAGTACTGCAAACACGAGCATTATTTGCGATCGTCTCCGTCCATTCAACCACAATTGCCTTTTTATTTCTGTGAAGGAATGTCTGCCAGGACCCGGTTAAACTTTTGTTTTGAACCAAAAGTGCTGTTCCTTCTATTTTGGTAGCCAAAAACACAAGAAGACGACATTTTAAAGTCAAAACCTCAACTTTTAGCGTGCCTGTTATAAGTTCTTCCTTATGTTTTGCCTCCAGCTAGAGCGGTGACGTCACAGTGACGTTGGCGATTAAGGGGTCTATTATAAAGCCTGTTCAGATTTTCCACCATGGGATGAGAGCTTATTAATTACGAAAACGAATACTTATTTTTTTATAATTATTATTTTATTTCAGTTAGTTTTTCAATAACTGTTGCTCGTTTCGTTTAGTTTTAGTTTTTCATTTATTATGAATTTTTAATTTTATTTCAGTTAACGAAAATGTTTTTTAGCTGATAGTTTTAGTCTTAGTTTCAGTTTTCGTTTACGAAAATAACCTTGCTGCAGTGCGGGCTTTGCTGAAGACCACATCAAGTGTGCAAAGGGGGCGCTGATGGGCACACTTCAAAGCTTAAAAACGACAGATTGGACACCCTACTGACTCATAGACTAAGCGAGCATGCATAATTTAAGGCCTCGAGACCGAAAGTCCACATGAAGTGCGCCATTTGGGACAGGGCTATAGTCTCAGACGATGACTTGTTTGTCCTGTCGTGGCTACCGTCGCTTCTCTATGTGTTTAAAAGGGAGGGGTGAGCTATGGACTAAGCCTTTCAATTTTGCTAGATGGTGCTAAGATATAAGACAGTGCACTTTTAAGAAAAATAATGCTAGAGGAAGGGAATGAAGGGTAGACAGAAGATATAATAGTCAAAAGCAGTTGTTTTGTACATCAACGTGTCGAAAAGAAGCTCTTTGCGGTTTTTATTGTCGTCTGTTGCGAGCTAAAGAGTGTGAGGGCAACTCTTCGTAGCTTCCTTTTCAACACCGCCAATCATGAAATTTTTAAAGCAAACTTCCCGACCCAACTACTGTCACTACGAAGGATATGTAAAGCCAGACACCATCAGAAGGGACTTTTTTTTCTGTTTAGCATTGAACGAACTGTAGATGTGTTACTTGTGTCTGTCTGTGCTTGTCAAAGATGTTGAGATCTTGGCACCAAGGGGCCCATCTTCATAACAATACCTTGGCATAATATTACTCTTGAAGGCAACACTGATTGTGACGTCCTTAGGGAACGTGTCAAAATTAAAAGTCTTCTTTTCTATTTCAATATGCTTTTGAGGTAGGCAGGCCTCGTTGGTTGGCATTCTTTTATCAGCTAAAGATAGTTTTATGTGACTGGTGTGGCTTTAACGTTACTCTCAATAAAATCATCACGCACCTCTCTGACCTCGCTGCAGCAAATGCTCTCTAATTTCTTCTTGTTGTCGTATAATTCAGTTTCATTGTCTGACAGGATTTGTCACTTTTCTTGTTTTTACTCTCGCTCTGCTGATGTAGTTTTTGTAGTTTTATTGCGTACAGTGCATTGGGGAAAATTAGCATGAATTATTTGGCAAGGCCTCAGAATGATTGTGGCAGATTTATTATGTAAAATGTGACTGCTCGGTTTGCTTGTTTTATAGCTGAGGGGTTTTGTTATATTTCATATTCATATTTCATAAATATTTTCACCTTTGAGAATAAATGTTTTGTGTATTATATATTGTAAGTTTTGTAGTGAGCTATAAACTATTAGCTTAGAATTTGAAAAGTGAACGTTTCAAAAGTCGTGAGATATGCGTTAACTGGAATGTTTTTTCCAAAGAGAAAAATGTGGCAGTAGACTCAATTCACCCTCTGTTGATTTCATGAATGTCTATGGGAAACGGTTCAGATATTGAAGAGATTTCATGTTTTTATCTGTATAGTTTACATCACATATCCTCTTCTCTTTCATCTGCTCAACATATGAATAGCATGGTTTTAAGCTAGAGGGCTACATATCATGGACAATAAATGGAAGTGTGTGATTCAAGCACACAGAGACTCTTTCTCTCGCTGGATGATTGACAGCTCACAGAGCAAGCTAAACCTCACAGATCTCCTCTCAGCCGGATCGACGTTCCGACAGGAGCGCAGAGTCTTTTCATGGATCTGAGAAAATTCCCACAAAGGACACGAGCGTACATGCTCAGCTCCTCCCCGCATTGCCCGCCTCTCTTCTGAAAGTGTGACAGCTACATCTCTGCAAGACCAAACCATGAAAGCACCCTCTTCCCCTCATTTTCCTGTCTGTCTCTCTCTCATCTCCCCCTCTCTCTCTCTCCTCTTCCTTTCATTTCTCTCTCTCTCTCTCTCTCTCTCTCTATATATATATATATCTTCTATTCCTCTTTTTCCCCTTATTCTCTTTTCTCTGTGTATTGCTTTTTTAGCTCTCCTCTCTCCATCTGCATCTCCCGATCACTTTTCTCCTTTTTTCCTCTCCATCTATATCTCTTCTTTTCTCTTCTTTTCTTTCCTTTCTCTCTTCTCCATCTATATATATCCTCTTTTCTTCCCTCACCTTATCTCCTCTCCTCCTCCTCTCCTTTCCATCTATATCTCCTTTATCTTCTTTCCTTTCTCTCCCCTCTTCATCTCTTCTCGTTTCTTCTTCTCTCACCTTTTCTCCTCTCTGCTCCGCTCCTCTCCTTCTCCATTTTCATCTGGATCTGCATCTGGATCTCCCCTCCCCATCACTTCTCTCCCCTTCGTTCCTCTCCTCATCTCCTTCCCATCTTCATTTCTCTTCTCTCCTTTCTCTCCTCTGCATTTCTTCTCCTCTACTCCTCCTCTCCTTGCCATCTATATCTCTTCTTTTCTCTTTTTTCCTTTCTCTCCTCTCCATCTTTTCTCCTCTCTTCTCCGCTCCTTCCCTCCTCCATTTCCATCTGGATCGTTATCTGGATCTCCCCTCCCTATCACTTCTCTTGTCTCCCTTCTTTCCTCTTCTCCCTTCTCCTCCATCTCCTCTTCTCCTTTCCATCTTCATTTCTCTTCTCTCCTTTCTCTCCTGTCCATTTCTTCTCCTCCCCTGTTCTTTCTCTCCTCTTCATCTATATATCTCCTCTCCATCTATATACCTCCTCTTCCCTTCTCCCCCTTATCTCCTCCCATCTCCTCCTCATCTCCTTGCCATCTATATCTCTTCTTTTCTCTTCTTTCTTTTCTCTCCTCTCCATCTCTTCTCCTCTTCTTTCCTCTCCCCTTCTCTGCACTTCTCTCCTTCTCAGTTTCAATCTGGATCTGCATCTGGATCTCCCCTCCCCAACAATTCTCTCCCCTTCTTTCATCTCCTCTCTGCTCTTTTCCTCCTCCTCCCCTCCTTTCCATCTATATCTCTTCATTTCTTTTCTCTCCCTTCTCTCCTCTCCATTTATTCTCCCCCCTTTTCTTTCTCTCCTCTTCATCTATATATCCCCTCTCCATCTATATATCTCCTCTTCCCTTCTCTCACCTTATCTCCTCTCATCACATCCCCTTTAATCTTCTCTCCTCTTCCTCCTCTCCTTTCTATCTATATCTCATCTTTTCTCTTCTCTTCTTTCCTTTTTCTCCTCTACATCTCCTCTCCTTTCTCTTCATCTATATATCTCCTCTCACCTTCTTTCCATTCCTCTTCTCCTCCATTTCCATCTGGATCTGCATTTGGATCTCCCCTCCCCATCACTTCTCTCCTCTTCCCTTCACTTCTCTCCTCTCCCCTTCTTCCTCTCCTTTCTCTCCTCTCATCTCCTCTTCTTCTATATATTTCCACTCCATCTATTTCCTCTCCCATTCTATCCTCCTCCTCTCATTTCCTTTCCGACTATATTTGTTCTTTTCATTTTTTTCCTTTCTCTCCTCTCCATCTATACACCTCCTCTTCCCCTCTCATCTCCTCTCCTCCTCCTCTCCTTTCCATCTATATCTCTTCTCTCCTTTTTCTCCTCTCCATCTCTTCTCCTTTCTTCTCCTCTCCCTTTCTCTCCGCTCCTCTCCTCTTCTCTCCTCCTGGTCCATTTCCATCTGAATCTGCATCTGGATCGCTCCTCTCCATCACTTCTCTCCTCTTCCCCTTTCTCCTCTCTGCTCCTCCCCTCTCCTCCTTTCCATCTATATATCTTTATTTCTCCCCTCTCAATTTCTTATCCTCCCCATCTCCTTTCCCCTTCTATCCTCCTCCTCTTATCTCCTTTCCATCTATATCTCTTCTTTTCTCTTTACACCCAAACATTACACCCAAAAATGTTTTATCAATTCATAACCTTATTTCTCAACACCAACCAGTCAACTGAATATTGGCATGTAACTCCATGTCTAAATCAGGTGATAAGACTCCAACGACAAGCAATCAATTCACACAATGCCTAACCCAACACATGTTTGATATTTAATTAGTTATGTTGAATGAGATATTGAACCAATACAATTTCATTTGGAGTGTTGATAACCTGATAACCGAGTGTCCAAGTTGTGGTTGTAGGTGAATTAGAAGAGACATTATTATGTGTTTTAAAATGAACGACAGTTCCTTATATATCCCCTCCGCTTTCTATTTCTCCCTCTCTTCCTGGCAAGACCCCTCGCTCTTTTCTCGTCAGAGCTTCTCCTGACCACATTGATACGTAAACGCACACACCACTGCACATAAACAAATCCTCTCCATTCCTGATACGAAGTACCGCCCCTTGATCCGTGCCACCCCGTGTCCTCGGCGTGCCATCGGCCTCATTCTCTCTGCCATCACGGTGGGCGGCTTGGTAAAATGGCTAACATTAACACCGATCGCTGAATTTGCTTAAAAGGCACCTTTTTATTTGCGGCTCACACGATGTGCTCTCAGCCTCATGTAATGAAGCATCCCGCCTCCCCATTCATCTCCGAGGCAACGGCAACCGCATGTGTGACAGGAATGCAGAGCGGTGATGTGAATACAGCGTTGTGTCTGGGTGTGTGGGTGAGTGTGTGAGAGAGAAAGAGACAATGTGTATGTGTGTGGTAAACATTAGGCATATTGCCAGAAATGCAGTAACTTCTATCTAACGTATCTGCGGTTTTGCACAGTCAATACAGTATGACGCGCTTTTTATAACCAGATTACCTCATACAGATCATATAAGGCCTAATGTCTGCACATGAACGCTGCACTGTAATGATATACACGTAGTGGATATATGAGAAGCCCATGTACTGTACAGTTCATCGATATCCACTTTGCTCCATAAAGAGGTTATAGTCACTATCTGTACCATATATTCACACTATTTATAGCCTATTATTCTTTTACTGTAACAACAGGGTACACTGTTATTTTCAACCCAGCGTTGGGTCAAAAATGGACGAGCCCAGACCCTTGGTTTGTAATTTAACCTATGCTGGGTTGTTAAGCCTATATAAACCTTTCCTTGGTTAATTTAACGAAAAGGCTGGGCTTATATATTACCCTCTGTTACATCACTGTATGTAAAAAAAATGCTTGGTTATTTTCATCTCAGCTTTGGGTTTAAAAGGGACGTTTCAAGTCGATGGGTTAAATTAATCCCAAAAAGTGTTTACATTTGACCCAGTAATGGGTCAAAACAACCCAAAATAGGTTAAATTACAACCCAACGTCCATTTTTGACCCAATGCTGTTGTTTTCTGGAGTGCAGTACTGTACCGTAGTACTCCAGTATACACTAGAACTACAGTGAAGGTGATTCCATAGACTACTATATAAATATCATGTATACATACATACATAGGAACATGTGCTTTACATGTTTTGGTTGGTAATGCAGCTAGATTTTATTTGATAAGTACGCACCGTTATGCAGCATTAAGTGTTTGATGAGATCTGTGGAAAATCCACCTCTTCATTTTAATGGGCGCTGTTTAACAGCCGCTCCGCGTCTACATCCGTCCCCTGTCTGAGGACCCGTAACACAGCACAGGTGACTGTATTCACCATTAAACGCACATCATGGGGCGATCACAGAAATGGAAATCGCACGTCTGGGCTCGGACAGCTCCGTGTCTCTGTGTGTCTCCGGGTTCGTCGTGGACTGGGGTCTTCTGACCTCCATTAGATCTCGATGTGAGCTTCATTTCTTTCCCACAGCGTCGTGTCTGCTTGTGTCAGTGCCGCTCCACAGAATGACTGATAGCTTCGCTGTCGTACCCACAGCACTAATTGGCTATAGATTTACTCTTTATTCCGTAATGCTGCGACATCTGTTTTTTCTTTGTGGCATTATTTCTCTCTGTCTCTCTTTACCCACCGTTGTGTCTGCGATAATGATGATTTGAATATTACCAGAGAAAGAATTAATGAAAGTGAAGAACCGGTTGTAGAAATATGAATGGGAGAAATCATAACACAAAAGAGTTTGCTTACGCATGTATCATTATAAAATGAATGGATTTAAAGGGATAGTTAACCCCAAAAATGTTGTTTCATTTTTGGCTGGGTTGTAACAGAAATCTCTCTCCTTCTGTCTTTTCCCCACAAATGAGGATGACTTGATGCTGAACACTGACTGCTCCTAAATGGAAGTAAGAGATTTTCACCATCTCTCTGCCGGACCCCCAATCCATCACCCTCTCCCCACCTGCGGGTGTCTTTGAGCGGGGGCATTCTTCTGGAGGCTGCCCCTCACCAGCCGCAGCCTCCAGCTTCTCCAGACACACTCATAATTCATCCACTTGTGATCGATGCCTCGAAGTTTCAGGCTGTGGCGCGAAGGAAACGGTGGGGAGAAGTGTGGGGTTTGGATATATTTTCACATCCCCGTAAGATGGGCCGAACGTTGAGACGCTGAGTCACTGTCCTTGAACATCAATGTTAATCGGCTTGGCTGTTTAATTATGGATCAATTGGATGTTATTTTGACATCACAGAGGCAACGTTTTAGCATTTGAGCCTTGAGGATTACACCGACAACATGGAAAGCGCACATCACATAGGGCATTGCTTCCCAATCCTTGTCCTTGAGTACCCCAACCCAGAAAGTTTTAGATGTCTGATTATTTAAAACAACTCATCCGCCTCTTTCCAGTATGGTTATCTTCCTAACAAGCTGATGAGTTAAGTCAGGTGTGTTAAATAAGGAGACATCTAAAGTTGGGAACACAGTGCAGGACTTTTTCACTCCTATAAGATCATTACCTTATCACACTGTGCGACGTGAATCGTTTAAACTCGGGTACGACAAACATGTAGACTATACGATGATGACACGGAGGCTTCGACAGCTGCGTCACACATTAGCGCAACTAGTGGTAAACAAATACCAGTACGCTGGTTGTAGCAGCAAACACACTGTGCGTTGATCATGCTGAATTTCTGACACTGTCAGAAAAATATCATAGGCTATCTTTGGACGGAAGACCGTGAAAATGTCCGTCTTTGAACGTCTCTCACTGCACAACATAGACCACCAATGAAGAGCGTCGATCACAGAAATTGCAACAATTGTTTCACGATGGCAATCTTTCGTCTGGGACAGCCAATGTATCCCGGGCTTAAAACATTCTGGGAGGGGGTACTCGAGGACCAGGATTGGAAAACACTGACATAGGGCAACTGGTGACATACATTAACCATCATTGATCTTCACCTTAAGATGCTTTGATGTCTAAGATGAAGATCCAAGTTAGCATAAATGTATCACCTAGACATATGTTGGAAACGCATGTCACCTGGAAAACACAACGTTATGATTTTATTCGTATTCAAATAATATGCACATCTTAAGTGCAGATTCATGTATATACATTTTGCTACAGCTTTCCCATTCCTATTAGCAGCCGTGATGTTAAACTTGCAGAAAAAACCCCAGCTAAAAAGAAGCAGCCAGCCTGGCAAAACGGATCAATTCTCAACCTGGCCAAGCAGGTTTTAGCTGCTGGGTTAGCTGGACTTTCAACCTGACAAGTCAAGACCAGCTTGACCAGCTAAATGGCTAAAACAGACTGTGAGGCTGGCTAAAACCAGCCAACCATTTTAGCTGTTTCTTAGCAGCGTACACATTTATCGCTAAACATGTGTCGCTAACTTTCTCATTCTTGTTAGCAGCGGTGTTGTTAGCATGCTAGCTTGTACAGTACAGCAGATGACATAATTTGTAAAATTTTTAACAGATAAAATAATAGTGTGACTAATCAGTGACTTGTGCTAGCAGGCATCTTTACTAAAAGATGTTAACTCATTAGCCATGGGCGCTAATATTGATTTGCCTGACGATTGTGTGGAAATTGTTGTTTATTTTAAATCTTTTTTTTAAGCATAGCTCATCCGACTGATACTGGAAATATGCTATACGCACGTTTCGTGATAATCTTCTCCGGCCTGCGCTAGCGATAACGTGCTTCTTAGCGTCTCATTGATTCAGCTTAGCAGTAGTGGAGGTCTCATTTTCTGCTGACAGACAGAGTACCGGCAAAAAAAATATATATATACAAACAATCATCCGCTGTTGATATAGCCACCGGCGTGTACGGCCGGTCTGTGATTGTTCAGACTAGCTGGTGGGCAGCAGGCAGAGCAGTCCATCTCTGTGTGTATGTGCGCGTACGTGTGTGTATATGAGGTTTCGGTGTAGCTCCGAGGCAGTGAAGATGGCAGCCCACACTCTGTTTCTTCCTCGCAGGTAATGATTTGAAACAGCATCTGCGAAGGGGGGCATGAAGATAGAAAGGGCAGGCAGTAATTGAATGCGAACCGGTCTACTGCAGTGGTCTGAGAAAACACCATTATCCATTCCGATATCCCAAAGGCTACTGTTTCTCCGGCTTTTATGGCTCAGAGATGGGCAAACAGAAGGCCCTCGGAAGGTATTGCTTTCTCGAGGTGCATTACGGCCTATTCACCATTCGTTTTATTTGTTTATTTCGAGGATATATTGCATATTTGTTCCAAGTCATTTGCGAATGACGTGTTTTTGGAAAATAAAGTTTTTTTAAATCTATGTGGACTTGAATATTTACACTTTCTTACATTTATTAATTTATTTAAAATATAATCTAGATTATTCGGAAATTGTCATTACGACCATATTATTTCTACGCAGAGGTGCTAAAATCCTGTAGTGTTTCTGTTGTTCAACTGGTGACACATTGTGACGCATTACGTTAACAATACAAAGATCATGGGTTCGATTCCCAAGGGACACACTTGCTGATAAAATGTATGCTTCGTTGCACTGTAAGTCACTCAGGATAAAAGCAGGGATGGGGGGATATTATTTTCAATAGCCATTAGGTGGTCAGTGAGTGACTTTGTTAGCTTAGGTTCAGACTAGAGAAGGCAAGATATCAAATGAATGTTACAAAAGTGTCGAATATGACCCCTTTGAGGTAGACATTGAAAAGCATTGCTTTGACAGGATTGTATACTTCAGGCCAGCGCATCAAGTGTATCTATGAATGATAGATAATGGTGTCCATGATGCTAGGCCTTCACTGCTCATAACAGCTGTAGTTTCACTTCATACTGGAAGTCAAAACAATGTGTCAGACAATATAACATGGCATTATCTTTCAACTCCAGACTAACCGTGAATGGCTATCTCTTTCTAAAAGCTCTTCTGTCACTACAATACAACACAGCGCCGGAGCCCGGGCCTCCCTCCGTTCTTTGGAGTGTCACTCTTGTAGAGTTTCGTTCACTGTCACATTTCCCCCCAAACTTTCTTCAGTCTTAAAAACATGACAGTGCTTGTGGTTTTCCGTGACGGGAGGCACAAAGAAGTGCTTATTTAAAAAGCTTCCCACTGACAGATTTTTTTAGTCATCAACCACATAGATCAGGGGTGGGCAATTCCTGGTCCTGAGGGCCACAGCCCTGCAGAGTTTAGCTCCAACCCTAATCAAACACAGCTGAAAAATCTAATTGAAGTCTTCAGGACTGTTTGGAAATGAAATTTAGGTGTGTTCGATTAAGGTTGAAGCTAAACTCTGCAGGACTGTGGCCCTCAATGCCCACCCCTGACATAGATGACCATGGCTGCGTCCGAAAGCGCATACTTCCATACTATATAGTAGGCGAAAAGCGAGAGGCGAGTTATATGTGTACAGTAGGCAAAAAGTACCCGGATGACCTACTATTTCTGCCCATTGACTTCCATAGTAGAAAATAATTAATATGAAAGTATTGTGATAGATGATGAAGAAGATATTTTGATAAATGATGGTAACCACACAGTTGACGGTTCCCATTGAATTCCAAAATATTTGTTTTTCCTACTATGGAAGTCAATGGTTATGGCAGCTGTGTGCTTACCATCATTTATCAAAATATCTTCTTTTGTGTTGACAGATGATTTTTGTGTGAACTATCACTTTAACCAATCAGTTAGGGTATACCGAGGCAAATGTAATGTGACCTAATTAATATTCATAAGCCAAGCGAATCAGGATTATTTTTAGATCACTTCTGGGTGTTTCTTCAGCTACGTGCACTTTTATGCCTCAATGGTTGATTTGTATTAAAACTAACAGATTTTAAACTGTTGGTGATAAAAGTCATTTTCATGGTAGTCTAATATGCCATGTGCTGTTACGCTGTAATTTGTCAATGGTGACCGCGAGGCACAGCACAGGTGACGGAGGCAAAGCCAAGCACATCTGACTGTGGCAGATCACATGCAGACGTTTTTGACAATGCTTTTTCTCTCCTATTTAACATTATTTGCTTGTTGGATGATGACACAAAGCTTGTATTGTTACTATTTCCTTGTACAAATATTAGCCCCAATTTTCTGTCTGTCTCTCTCTCTCTCTCTTTTCAGCCTGTGAGCACATTTATTCCCTCTTTCTAGTTTCTGAATGGCCTTTAACAGCCATCTCTCTCTGACAGCTGGCCAGTTAGAAATACTGCAATCGCTACATGCCTAGGCCTTTAAAGAAAAGTCTGTCTCTCTTTCTCTCTCTCTCTCTCTCTCTCTCTCTCAGCCCTCTATTCTCGCACCTTTTTTTATTATTCTGAATGCCAGCCTGACCCCCCACCCCCACCCGTCAGCATGCTTCTCTGTAATAGGCTTGTCTCCATCACAAAGGCGGACTTGACATTTGCTGTTGGATGTCAATGGCTGCCGGGTGCTTGACGGACAGCGCGGCCGAACGCGCACCCAGGCGCTCAGCGCCGGCTAATTAGCTGTTATGGAGGAAGTGCCGGTTGATTTAGGCCGGGGCCTTATCGAGAGAGTCCACCTTTCCTTTTCCACGGCGGCAGAGTAACAGAGGGCACCCGCAGCCTTCAAACCCGGTACAATAGACGGGCCTGTTATCTGTGCTTGAGAGAGCTGTGCGGCGCGATAATCAGCTCGGAGGGGAGATGAAAGTAGCAGTCAAATTGCGGAAGGACAGAGATTCGGTGAAGGGGGTCATTTTATTCGATTTAGTTTAAGGTGGAGACATAGTGCTTCTATGAACAGTACAAGGTAACCGTGAAAAAGAGTAACTTGTTAGTTTTACGATATCTATGAAGCGTGACATAGTCTTGAGGATGTCCACGAAGCTTAAAAGGATATAAATAAATCATTTTTTATTTTAGATGTGAAGTCAGACTTTGGGTTTGTCTGTTAAAATGAGCTATAAACAAAAAAACAGTAGCAAGTTTATTGTTGTGGTTCTCAACTAACGTCGCAGCACAGGAACGTGTCTGAGGTGCAAAAGAAATACAACTAAACGTATAATCATGCATACTGTAGTTAAAGGTGCGTGCACATCACAAGTGACGCGTCACTGCGCAGCCATTTTTGCAATGCGTCCATGTCTTGCTAAAGCAAGAATCGTCAAGACTGGGCATTTGCAAAGTCCCTCCAGTAGAGGATGTCATTTTTAATGTTGATGATTGGCTCTTTTTACTCAAAGGAAGAACTAAAGCGGCCATACTGACCGTTCCGATCCCTCCGATTCATATCAATACCAATGCCACATCACTTTTGGGGGCTTTTTCACTGGGTACAGTAAATACAATAGTACTTTTTTAGTACCACCTCAGTTGAGGTTTCAAGCAAACTGAGCTGATACTTAAACGTGACAAGAAAACACCGTTGATCACTGATTGGTCCGAGAGAACCGTCACTACCAGCGGCATCGCTATAATGTAAAGATTAGCTTTACCTTCATGCTAGCTTGCGCTGTCTCGAGCAAACCTGTTGTCATCTGTGCTTTGTTGTAAGTTCTCAAACTCCATTTTAGAGGTAAAAAACATCCACAGGCTGAGAATCAGGAACACCGTGCCAGTGTTGCAGTCTGCGACGCGCACATCCGGATGTATGCACGCCATATTTGCAACTTAAATGAGGCTCCGCTCAGCACAGCGTGTCTACTGACTCCCATGTATTTGTACAGAAACTGTCATGTACGATAGTACGATAGTAGTGATAAACGCAATGTCTATTCGTGGTGGTCAATTTAGATTTTGTGGTGGACTGACAAATAAATTCATGTATGGGAAACACTGCATTCCAACGATGCTCGCTCCCACTTTTTGTATGATGTCACAGCAGCAGGCACCGCAAATATAATATCATGCTTATAATCCCTCCCACTTTAAAGTGTTACTAAACTTAATGTAAAAGCTAACCGAGCCAAGGTAAGCAAAGGTGGACCCGTGGGGTACCATGCAATGGAAAAGCGCCAAAATATGGAGGCGTGGGACCGGGAGGTGGGGGGCAGGTTTATGACTGCATTGTATAATTTTCAACATGATCTCATAAGGTTCCATGGTATAGTCACGAAATATTTTGCTAATTTTGTCATGGCATTGTCACAGATCTCTGCATTTTTCCACTTTCTTTTCCGTGTCATAGTCACGGATTGGTTACTCAACTGCTTTTTCCTATTTTCAAACCATTGTTGCTTCAGTTTAGGGTAGGATTTGGTGTTTGTGGTGGGATGTCACTTTAAGTATTGGTTTATACAATTCTTTCTGATTTATTCATTTATATTTTCAGATTTTTAAACCATTTCCGCCTGGCATTAGGGTTAGACTTGGGTTTGGGTAAGGATGTCACTTTATGTAAGTCTAACCCTAAACCGAAGCGACAATGGTAAGAAACTAGGACAAAACCAATCCGTTGAGTAACCAATCCGTGACAATGACACGGAAAAGAAAGTCTGTGGTATGGCCACGGAAAAATGCCATGGAAAAATGACCAAAATATTCCGTAACTATACCACCGAAATTCGTGAGATCAGGTTAGAAATTGTATAAGTTTGTTCAAATTCTAAGTTTGACATTTTAGGGATGCGCCCTAAACAACACTAAAATGAAATGGACATCACTATAAAACTCGTACAGTATAACCCAACACACTATGTAGTGGTTCATTTGATGTGTAATGTAACGTCCGAGTCCTGAAGCAAAACCAGCTGACGACCACTGCTATGATTGGTTGGCATGGGGAGTGTTTGTATAGGTGTGTTAACTGCTTTGCAAACTCTGCAGAATATTTATTTTGCTTTTAGTCCTCAAGTGAGAAAAGTATGCATACATTATTGTTGTTTTTTATGTACTTCTAAAAATGCAAAAGTTTTGCATTATAGAGCAAGGGCTTGGATGTGGGTATAAATAATGAGCTTTCTATAAAAGTAAAGTCTTTGCTACTGTACAGTATGTCCTAATTTACTGTACTGTAGATAGCTAGATGAATGTGTGTGTGCGTGTGAGAGTTGTGCAAGGTTTACAGGCAAGGAATTACCATGAATAATTAAATGGCTGGTCTGAGCATTCTGCTAGCCTTTGATTAATACTGAAAGAATAGAGCAAAAGAATCAAATGAAAAGGGAGCGGCATAAAAGAGAAGACAGAACAGCAAAAAGATCAGACACAAAAAAACATGGAGAGACTGCAACTCGGCCGTCTGCAGCCTGCAGTTCAGCATATTTCATACCATCAACCTGAAGAGGGAAAAGATGTGTGCGACAAAAGAGATTTGGAGCGAATTTAAGCGACACAGGTAACACCAGAAATAACAGGTACACTTCTTGCACCGTTCTATCTTTGCGTTTATGTATTAAATTCGCCGTGCCGGTAGGCAAGCGTGACGTTCTGGAATCAATCACCTTTCACACTTCCAGACGCTCATCGCTGCGAGAACATTGCCTTATATATAGCTGGTGTCTGTCTATCACCTGATCCGCACCCGGTGGACCTTAAAGAACTGATGCGCATCGCTATTAGGTAGACCTGCATCATGCCTGTCTGAAAACCCAGCGTGAATTCCCTCTTAAAATCAAAGGCGCTGACTCACGAGAATTGGGAAGTCAGTTGGGACTGAGCTTTGACAGACCTTCTGATACAGACAGAGCCATCTCTCTGTTTTTCCCTTCTGGGCCTGTATTTGGCTAGCCCGAAGCCAAAAGAGGTGCAGGTGCACACCGTAGCATTTAAAAAAAAAGAAAACTACACCGCATACTGTGAATTATTAAAGTCTTTATGTGTAATTATGCAGAGTTATGTAAGGTACAACGTTCATTATCGCAAAATAAACCCCAAATGGGTGATCAGGACTCGTATCACCTTAAACTGATTTAGTTTGAAATAATGGCCGGCGGACTGTACATAATCCTGCTTGTAACACTGCCGCTTGCCAATAAATAAATGAGCAGACATCAAATATTCATTTGAATACTGTGTATAAGTTTGTAAAAGTAGCTAAATCCCATTTTATTGGTTAACTTGCTTTGCTCCAGCCTGGTTAATAAAGTGGACGAAAAAACAAATCAGCTACAGTGTTCCCAAAACATCTGAACCACCTGCTGGTGAAACCCATTTTATCCGGCAAAGAAACATTTTTTATGTATGAACCAGTGTTTATGTATAAGCCTTCAGCAGAATAACACGAAAGCAGGCACAATATTTGCCCGGTTTCCGCTTCTGCGGGATAGTGAATTGAAATCTGACCGTGTTGTGTAGTGTAATTCCAACCTCATTTCTCCTCTCTTGAGCTGAGGATAGAGCCATAGATCTCTCTTTATCCCTGGGCCACGAAACACCTGGCAGCCCACTCCACCGCCAGAAACCAATCCCTCATCCCAGTAACCCAAAAAGCGGAGTAAGCTTAGCGTCTGGAAATCCATTACCCCAGAAAAAGGTGTCTCTCTTTGGGCTTGACCATGCACATTGGCCTGCACACGTGCACCGGAAAGAAAGGTTCATCGGTATGTTCTGCTTTTATAGCACGTCGTCCGTTCCCTCGGCTGTTGTGTTAAATGGAGCGTGCGCTCATTGCTTGGGATTCTAGGGAATTGTTACGCATTTTGATTGGATCTTGTTGATTGGCACCCAGGACGTGTTTCTTATTCATCGGCAATGGTGTGAAGGGTTTGTAAACAATAGAGGCAGCTGTTTCTCAATTCATTAAAGATATAGCAGGTCAAACAGGAACCGCAGCCAAACAGTATCAGCAACAAATGAATTATTCTTCATTTATTTCATCCGAGAAATGCAAGCCTATTGCACCTATGGCGCACACAACCTACCTCCGTCCAATCCCCTGTAATTCTAGATCTGTCCAAGACAGCTTTGTCCTTGAAATCACCTTTCAGACACACACACTCCTCACCCATTATCCAAGGAGCTCGCACTGTGAAAGGAAGGTATCTTGACACGTTGACCCAAGGGTTCGAAGGTAATCAGCTTCACGGGCCGAATGTTACCTGCGGGTGTATCCACAGTCGCCAAAGCCACCTAGGCAAACAGGTTGCGGGGCCGCTATTGATTTCAGCAACGAATCTTTTATTGAAGTAATGTCTGCGATGTGTGACATGTTTGACAATTTAATGGAAAAAGGTTGTGCAGGGAGGGCACGCCGGCGAACGGCAGGAGGCGTACGGGAACTAATACATCAGTGTCGGACGTTTCCTGCAGAGTTTCACGGCACGGTGCACTACTTTCTGACATTTTAACGGTATACGCACATACACGCGCCGTATCCGGCGTCCAATCTATCATTTAGGTGAAAATGCTGTTTTGTAATATTAGAAATAATGAAATAAATACTGTAAGAGAGATCGCCAGCCCCTCGTGGGAGCTCGGTCGGGCAGGCGGAAGCACATAGCGATGTTGCCTGAGAAAGAAAGGTTTGAAGGGAAAAGAAAGGGTTCATTTCTACATCAAAGTGCAGGCCTGTATAAAGAGAGAGGATGACTTCTTGATATTGATTCCTTTTTCTCTCGAGGTCAGGTGAAATGTGTTTTGGCATTTTCTTCTTTCCTTTCCTCATGTTTCTGGGTGTTTTTACTTGATTCTCACTGCGTTATTATGAGCCTGGGCTCTCCGAGGACGGTCCCCCGGCCTTTTGGTCTCTAACAAGGGCAACTCGCCCCTTAGTTGTTTTTAGGGATCAGAGCTCCAAATTGCTTGGCACTGCTCCTACCGCCTGCCCAACGCGTGCCGCTCTCTTTGCACTCCCCAAGCTTTTCATCGTCTGTTTAAATCTCATCATACTGTACGTACTTCTCACCATCTCACTGCTGAGAAAGGTGCCAGGTGGGACTTATAAAATGCAGGTTAGGATGCTTGCAAGAGTTGTGACCTGTTTTATACTTTCTCTATATAAACAAAACATACACTTTGCTGAAACAAGACTTCATGGCTTTTCTAAATTTAATTAAAAAATGCATGCAAACAAAATTGTAAGCATGCTTCAAATGTTCTCCAAGAAACTTTTGATTGGGGGCTTAGAGACCCGAGATATAAAACATGAATGAATGCAATTAATTTCCAGAGATGCACGGCGTATAGACGTATACCTCTGACAATTATTTATTATGATTTTGTTTTCATTAATAAAAAGCTTTCTGCTATAGCGTCTTTGTTGTGATGTGTGGAAGGTGATTTTGAGAGGTGGGACTAAAAGTTTTCATCTTGTTAAGCTACAGTTCGCCCCTCTCTTCCTCTAAAGCACAGCGTTATGACTCACTGTGCATAATTACTGTGCTTGCAGTGCAAGGGTGTATTAATATTCCAAACGTTGCGGTTAAGGTTCGTTTTAAACCCCTAACCCCGAGTATTAAACTTCAGCAATTAATTCTGCTCAGCAACTTAACATGTGGACACCTTACAGACTTGTTTTGTTGCATATTTCTATAACTTGCTAGGAAACTTTTCTCTAAATGCCCAATTGACTGAATGCAGCTGGTGTTGTTGTAATAATTGTAAGTGATTGGTGATTGGTCTTCTATTTGAGATTTGCATAATGAATCAGAATTGGTCTTTCTTGCATTGAAACATTCATAGCCACCTATGTGAGCGTCTCTCCATATCACTGGAAATAGTACAGTAGGTTAAGTCAAATGCATTGCATTATGGGATAGTGTTGATCGTAGTCGATGTATAGCACAATAGTAATGTATTCAATGCATGAAAATGACCCGTGCACAGTAAACATATTGCATATAATAAACACCCTACTATGTGTTGCTTTTTTGGACAACAAGACAGATGCTCAGTGTCTCAGTGTCAGTGTTTATTTCAACCTTTACCACTGTTCATTTGATGCTTTGCAAACACTGCTATTTCCTCCGGGAAGTGCAAATCTTGTTTCATGAGAGCGTCTTTTCAACATTATTTCAACCTCAAGGGTCCTCTCCACCTTCCTCATCATCTTCCTCACAGTCATTCCATCACACTCTTATTCCTCTCCGTGACAGATAAAGGTCAAGTAAAACAGTCACGATGCCATTCAAAAGCTTCCTGTCGGATATGCAGTGATGAATCTCGCTGGTGGAAAAGAGGGATGGATGGAGTCGCCCGAAGCGTGTGGCGCTGAGGCAAGAGGCTTATCTCTCCATGTGGCGTGATCGGGGTGAGAGAGTCGGCGCGTGGATGGTGCTCGCCGGTGACCTCATCACCCTGCGCCAGATTCTCATTTCGGATTTTGTTTGCCGACATGGTAATAGAGGTCGGAAGGGAAGAGGGGTCAGGGAGATGATTTCTTTTCTTTGGCATTGAGAGATATTGGAAACAAACACTGTCAAAAGAAACAAAACAAACAATGATGACTTGGGAAAGTCAAACAAATAGGGACATGTGCCGGATCTGTTGCGTCCGAGCATCTCCTCTACGGTTGTATGAGGTCTGTGTCATGCTCTGTCTTTCTATCTCTCTCTGTGATAAAATAAGACATTAGCTCATGTATCAGATTATCTCGTCTGGCCCACACCGACACAAAACACCACCGTTATGCTGTAAATGCACTGAAGCGGTCGCACGCATCTCTGGGCGTATACAGTCTCATGCCACATGCTATTATTATTGAGTGTTTTAAAAATAATACGAATGCAATTTAATAAAACATAAGCCTGGCATATGAAATGATAATCCTACTCAGTGCTGAGTATTTGTTTAGATTTACAGAGGTCATGGATGTGTGTGTATGAGAGAGAGAGAAAGAGAAAGAGAGAGAGTCTGCCATATTGAATGTGTCTAATACAACCCCTCATGTTTATTTTGGAAATTATTAGAATAGTTAGCATTTTTTTTGTCATTTTCAGCTTGCAATAGCCATCATTTCACCATCTAGGGTAACGATAGACCTGATATTCCAGCTGTAAGTAGCCCATTTCTAACCAAAATAAACTTGGGTTACATGTGGTTTTTGCCAAAATAACTTGAGAGATGTATAATATTCCATCATAAACAATGTCAACAGTGATTACAATGGTTTCATTTATTTTGGGGGAGGCGATGGATAGACATCTATAAAATTTTCACTGACAGCCTAAAATTGGCCTTGTTCTAGCCTAGATGTCTACGATGGACTTGGACGGCAATTAAATGTCTTTTAAGTGAAAAATATTGATAACCCAATATAAAGAAAATCTTTATTAACTGTTTGATATGCTTACTCAAAACTCACTAGATTGATTTGATCTGAGAAAGCGAGACGGCAGAAGAGAGACACGTTTTCCAAAGGTAACCAAATTGTACCACAGTTGCTTTCTGTTGCACCAAAAGTATCAAAAATACTTATTTTATAACACCACCACAAAGAGAAGCAAAGTTTAAATCAAACAAAAATGTCTTTTCTGTCTGGTCACGGATAGCAAGATATTTTATAGCCCGTGCCACTTCAGCTTTGTGATAGTAGTTTTTATTACAGACAGTGTTATTTCAGTAGTAATATAAAAATGATCGGCAAGAGAATCGGTCGACCACCGGTTGCTTCAGGGCACCGACAGTAACATATTAAAGTGTGAATTAGTAGTAAAGTTTTAGATCTTGAGTTATGGTTGCCCAATTTCTGATTTGCTGGTGAGCTTTCTTCAGATTTCTTGAATGTAGTTGTGTGTCACAATATTTTATAGTTTGTTTGAAACAAATATTTAATGAAGAGTGCACCTGTTTTTGAGTGAGACTACAACAAATAATACAACGCGTAACTTGATGTTAATTCTGATGACTTGATAGTGAAAAGAACGCAGGCAACTTTCTATACTGTAAGACAAGAGCAGGCTGGCTTCATCCTACTGTATACAGTAATCCCAGTTGGGTAACTGGGGGAATTGGGAAGGTCTTGAGTACCTAATCCAGCTTTGCGTCTTTGAGTGTTATAAAGCCTGTGTGTTTGGATGAGTTGATATAGCTATGTTTGGCATTATACTGTCATATACCAGTATGGTATATATAGCTTGTTTAAACCTGGCTTTATTACTTTGCCGTGCTGTTCTTTTTGCTAGGAATATGTACACATCTTTAATGATTTTAATTACCAAATAAATACCATAAAGTGTGTGGTACTGGTTGTGTGGTACTTGGCAAGTAAAAGCAGTTGTTTAAAAGGTTCTGACAGCGTTTTGAAGTTAGTAGTAGTTCATTCAGTGGTGGCTCGTGACTGCTCATCCGAGGGGCGCAAATTCAAAATAAGTGTTCGGAGTGTCATGTGTTGCTTGCGTTTTCAAAATTTGTGTTTGTTGCGTCATGTGTTTTGTCAAAATATGTGCCTGCTACACACACGCCAAAACCTTTTATGATTAAAGAGACGCTCACGTTCACAAAATACATGCAAGACACTCCCTTAACAGTAAACTCTCATTACGCATGAGATTATGCGAGTATCTGGCAAATGCGAGCATGTCTTTTATCATAAACCCTTCAGACAATCTTTCGATGCGCAGAACACATATTTTGAAATAAGGAACCACACACATGACGGGCTACATACATGTTGTGACGAACTTCTCATCGAGCGCGCTCGAAAAAAGAAGTCACCGGCCACCACTGAGTACATTGTAAAAAAAGTCCTGGTTCCACCTTAAATTTTTAAGTTTAAACAACTTGAATTACTATAGTTAGAAGTTGCTATAAATTATTTAAAAAAAAAATTCATTCAACTTTATTTTTATTTATTAATACCAACTAGTTAAAAAAGTTGAAATAATTGTTTAAACTTAAAAATGTAACTACAGCAAGGAATTTTTTACACTGTAAAAATAGGTTCAACTTAAAAAAGTAAGTTACCTGATTTTCTTAAAATTTTGATTAAATTTAACTTTAACAAATATAAGTTGACACAACAATTTTTACACACCTTTTGTAAGTCAACAAACTCCAATGAACTCCAAATTTTAAGGCAACCTGGTAACTTTTTTAAGTTGAACCAACGCATATTTTTTTACAGTGCCTATGTTTTGATGGAAATTATGATGTACCTGAGAATTCATTCATAACGAAAAGTCAAGCACATATTTCTGTTTACACTGCGTCATGGAAGTAACCTCACAATGTAAACAGTAACAAAACCTTGTCATGTATAGTGCGCATAATGTAGCTATGCTTTAATGATAATTAACCACATCTACGGACCAATCAGCATCCAGGACGGTATCTTTTTTATATAGACAAAGTAACAACATAAACAAACTGCTTTCATGGAACATCGTAACTTTCTGTAAACTCACAAAAAAGTCCTTTTAGAGTAGTTTATTTCTGATATCAAGCAATATAAACAACAAGTAGATGACCTTAGTTCAAATCATAGCTAAAGCGTATCAAAAACTACACTTAGCTAACATTACGGTGTAAAATATGTATTATATAATTTATAAAATCTTAACTACATAATTGACGAGAAATCTTAACTCTAAATTGATGAGTTATCTCGTCAATTTAGAGAAAACGCTTCCCTGCCAATGATGACTTTTTACGGCAATCCATATTTCCGCTATCAGCCACCAGGTGGTGCTCTTGCCCATCTTATAAAACACTGAAGGATCCACTGATCCAAAAACAGTAAAAACTCTCTATATCTTTTGATCATCGCTTTGAATCTGATCTCTACCAAAAGTCTTTTACAAAAATACAAATTTGGCATGACTTTTATCGAGGGTGCACGATGCGAAGTTTGTCACAAATGTACTGTATGTAGCCCGTCACGTGTGTGGATCATTTCAAAATATGTGTTCTGTGCATCGAGTGAACCTATGTGCATCACGTGTTTTGTCAAAATAAGTGCCTGCTTCAGATGCGTCTAAAGAGTTTATGATAAAAAAGACGCTCGCATTTGCCAAAAACTCACATAATCTCATGTGTAATCAGAGTTTAATGTTAAGGGAGTGAGTGTCTTGCGTGTATTTTGTGAACGTGAGCGTCTCTTTTATCATAAACGGTTTTGACACGTGTGCAGCAGGCACGTATTTTGACAAAACACGTGATGGTTCACATGACGCAACAAACACATATTTTGAAAACACGAGCAACACACATGACACTCCGAACACATATTTTGAATTTGCGCCCCGCGGAAAAGCAGTCACAAGTCGCCACTGCCTCACACACATCGTAATTCAGACCAGAGATGCTGTGTTTGGGATGGGACAGGAAGGATAAAGAAATTTCCCACAGAACTCACAATCTTGTACTTTCAAATCCATTAAGAAACAGTTTTTCCCGCCACTAGATCAAGTGTTTCCTCTTCGACCAAACTTGAGAAGAGGGCACCGGGAGTTGAGCACTTGAAAAGCAGCACAGAGGACATTACTTTTCTGGGAAGGGTGAGTCAGAGAGGTTGCCCACAAGGCCAGAGGCACTCATGAATGGAACATGAGGTTGGTTTGCTACAATATTGATGAAACAACTCCATGCCTTAACTTCTTTAAGACCATCTGTATCTTCTGCCCCTGACATACTCAGATAGATCTATATCAAATACTGACACGCTCTCATATGATGTAAGCTAATGATTCAGAAGATGATGTTCCTGGTGGGTTGATTTCAATTCGATGTGTCCGTCGGAAGCGAAAGGACTTTTTTCAAGACCTGCACATCCTCTTTTCAGTTGTTAGTAGGGAAGGGAGACCTCCTCAAGAATGTGCTTGAAGATCCCAGAAGCACTTGAGAGAATAATTAGTAGGAGCTCTGGGGACAAGAGGCGAACTAGACCTTTACAATCAATTCATCTGGATAAATAGCTTTGGAGAGGGTGATATGAGAAGGTGCGCGATTAAAAACAGGAAAACATTAAGAAAGTGACATATTTTCATGGAATAGAGCCACATGGGTACTTGAAGTTTTGGAGGTCAACCAACACAGAGTCTTTAAGTAGCTTGCTAGGTCATCAGCTGGCCGTAAATAGAAGATGAACCAGATCCCGCAGCTATTTTTGTCTTCTTCAAACATGCCGGCTTGTGTCGCACGGCGGTGCGAGTAGCTTAATTGCTAAATAGAAGGTGACGAATGAAGTTATTTCACGCCAGCTCAAGAGAACGGTTGTGCTGAACGCGTTCCCCACATCCCTCACGCAGGGTGCTGATGTGCAGTCTGGAGACTCTGTCACAAAAAGCTAATCACTATTGAACATTGTTGTTTGCTTTTACGCTTGAATGTATTTGTAGGAGATTAGTTGTAAAACTGATTTGGAGATTGAAATCTTGAAAAGATTGTGAGCGTTAGTCAAACACGATTGCACGCTGACGGGGAGGTCAAAGGCGCATGCTGGTCATTACGAATTAAATTAAAGGCTGAATGAAATGTAATACTTTCTTAATGGACATTTCTAGTCTGATTGCGCAAAATTGAAAACAAACATGAAATACACTGTTTACAACAGTCTGATGTTACGAGAATTCATACATATTTTACGAGTTGGCGTACGATTATTATAAAAACAACAACAACGAAACCCCACCCCTAACCCCAATGTCGCAAAGGCAAATCGTAAAAAATATACGAATGTGGTCACACAAATTAGCCACCTTGTAAAATACGCATTGCGTTGGTTTAGGACCACTTGACTAAAATGTTTCTTAATGTCTTTATAATCTTTTTATTTTAAATATAAAATGGTTGAAATAAATGACTTTAACGAGGGGGCAGCCAGTTAGAGCCCAGAATAAAAAAAATCTATTTTAGGATGAAACTTCAAAAAAACTGAAAGATAAAATACTCAACTACTCAAGGTTTCAAACACCATTTCGTGACTTTATATGGCATTAAAGTTTTATTTTTTGAATTAGCCATTGGCTTACGAGGGATGCTGGGGAACATGTACAGTATAAAGAGATCTTACAGTTGTAGAAGGAATATTATGAACTGCTCCCTCCTGTTTAGCAGTAATGATGGTCTCTTTATAGAGGACTCGATGACTCGGGGTCACAGACGTGGTCGTTCGTTTAGTCTGGAAAAAAGGGACGAACTGTGTCTTTATCAGCGGGTAGCCATCTTGGTTTTTACTGTCAGTGTGACCCACAGTGGGTGATTGCCACGCTTCAGGCGTTGCTTTGGTAACAGTGAAACCTTTGATCTATAAAACCTTCATCTGATCTCACTTCTTGTTTTCTCAGTCTCTCACATATGTTTTTATTTCTTTTTGTCTTTTGATTTTCATTTTGTATCTCTAAACCTTCTTCTGTGGGACTGGATAGGATATTTTTTCTTTGAAGTATATCCTGGTCAATCTCTCTCATTTAAAGGAATAGTTCACACAAAAATGAAAATTCTGTCATTGTTAACTCTCAATTTGTTACAAACCTGTATACTTGTATTTTTTTCTAATGAACACCAAACCGATCAGAGACCCCATTGACTTCAATAGAGTTCATTTTTCCTACTATGGAAGTCAATGGGGCCTCTGATCGGTTTGGTAACAAACATTTCTTAAACTATCTTCTTTTCTGTTCATCAGAAAAAATAAATTCATACAGGTTTGTAATAACATGAGAGTAAAGAAATGATGACACAGTTTTCATTTTTGGGTGAACTATCCCTTTAATACAAGTGAAAAGGGACCGGTGATGTAGTGCAAAAATGCGATATAATCCAAGTCTTCTGCGTTTACCTTTTTCATTCTATGTATTTTGCTAATTTTTTTTTTTTCAAAGTGACATACAAGCTTTACATTTTATTAGTTTTGTGATCCCTAATTGTGTGTGCACACCGAAAATGAATTTGTGTAAATTACATACAAAGTCTATGCAAAAACATGAATAGCCATGCAACACGAACATGACAGGCAATACGGTAACACTTTAAAATAGGGTTGTATTAGTAAACATTAGTAAATGCATTAACTAACCATAACAAATAATGAGCAATATAGTTGTTGTTTTTTTAGCATTTATCAGTTTATCAGCATGCATGTCAATACAGTTATTGATGTTAGTTTGTGGTGCGTTAACTAACATTAACAGCAGGGCTGAAACGATTCATCTAGTTACTCGATTAACTCGATTACAAAAATTCCTCGAGGCAAAATTTGGTAAAAAAAAATGCAATAAATAGGCTTAGTATTGGAGCCAAATGTCGGATTTGGAATCAATACCTCTTTTTTTTTAAATAAAAGCCAAATGCTTGATCATTTTACAGTCACATCATTTTCGTTATGCATTATTTGTTTTGGTTGTTTAAAAACACACACAAAAGTTTATCCGATTAATCGATCGGTTCAGTGCTAGATTAATCGATTAAAAAAAGAATCGATAGCTGCAGCCCTAATTAACAGTTTAAACGTTTGATTTTTAATAGATTAGTAAATGCTAAAATTTACATTAACTAAGATTAATAAATGCTGTAGAAATATTGTTTATTGTTAATTCATGTTAGCTAATGCATTAACTAATTGTTTACAAATGAAGAGTTTCGTTGCAAAACGAGATATCCACCGTTTTTTTAATTGTTCAGAAATCTTGTTTTTAGGTTGTGCATTCCAATTGATTTCAATGCAACTGCAGTTGGTTTGTTTTGATTTAAACCTTTATAACTTAAAAAATACAGCTAAGTAGCACCATAAAACAAAATAATAACATGATAACGTAATAATAAACATGTTTTGACAAAAATGTAAAAAAATGGGATTTATCTCGTTTTGCAACGAAACTCTTCAAATACAACCTTACTGTAAAGTGTTATCGCTGATACATAAGAAATGGGATTTGCAGCCTGATCTTTCAAGAATTCGTACATATTTTACGAGTTGGCTAAGTTGTATGAAGTCGAATGATTATATATATAAAAAAACGAAACTTTAACCGTAACCTGAACGTCATGGGGGTTAAGGTAAATTGTACAAAAAAAAGTACAAATGTGGTCGTATGAATGAATAGGTATTTGCCACCTCATAAAATACATAAGAATTCCCATGAGATAGCGTTGGATTTGCATATTCACGTTGCTTTTGGTGTGCACACTACATAAGAATCATTTAAAATCAGTTATGCACTAAAATTAAGCACTCCCCTATAGCTCTCAAATCCAATAGACATGTCCTATTAGATTTTACATCAATGACGTGGTCACTAAATATGTCAGTCCCCGTTTACTTTAATGGAAAAGAATGTTTCCATTTGGGTATTCTTTAATAATTTCCATTTTGACAAAAAGTCAGCATGACGATGATAAATTACAGTATTTTCATTTTTGAACAAACTATTCCTATAAAATTATACTTTAAAAGTAGGAAGTCTTAGAGGAGTTGTGGATGCGAGCACAGTGAATACGTATCTCATTATTTGTGATATGCTGTGAGTTCAGGAACAGAATGAAAGAAAAGACTGCAAAGTCTTTAATTTTAATGACAAATGACTCTTTATTATCCTTTTACCCTGCGTGAGACTGAACTCGAGCGTTCTGTGCATGCCGGATAAATCGCCTTCCCTGTTACGTTGGTATCTCATGACAGGTAGCAGGCACAATGAATCGTATTATGCATTCAGACTGAAAAATAAAGCTATTAATATTAATGCCTTCCTATTTTTACTCATGTTTACCACAACGAAAGTTGTTTCGGTTTGCCTGACATGAAAAAGTTGTTTGTTTGTTTATTTGTTGCTGTTTTTTTGACACATCTAAACTCCTGATGTATGTTTTAATTTGAACAATAATGAAATCAAAATAAATAGTTCAAAAGGGCGTTCGCTAAGGAAATAATCTTCTCTTCATCTGTATTTTATACACGAGTGAGCCATAAAACTGTGTTTTAAAACGGAAGTGACAGCCACTGCTGTATCCTCAACATCAAAGTCTGTACGAGATTTTTCCTCTCTGGAGAGCGTAGATGAAAAAGCCATGTTTGGCTACACCAAACGTCATTTATTTCCAACATAAAGGGGTTGTGTAACTTGTCCTGTTTTCTATAAAGAGAAAAGGAGAGAGCGAGAGACTGTACACGATGCAGAACACATCAGTTTGTGTCCGTTTTCTTTACTGTTCAGCTGAAGGCGTAAAATTTCTTCTCTTTCATGCAATGACCAGGTCGAGATAGACAGTGCTTTGATCTTCAAGCAAAATGAGACAGAGAGAGAGAAAGAGAGCCTTATCTCAGATCTCAGATGTGGGTTTGATGTCCCGTCCAATAAAGCTTTAACTACCCCATCTTTAAATACCACCCCATTGCAAAGCCTGTATTAATTGTGACAGAATCTGCACTGAAATGTGTCGCTCAAGCTATTAAGATCAAACCGAGATACTCAAGGGTCTTGTTAAAATAAACTACAGCTGCTTATTTTTCAGATGGATGTGCAGAGTGCAGGTGTTACACACACAGCTGTTTGACAGACTTTACTGCATTTTACTCTTGTTAGTTCGTCTGGTGCTAGGATTAAAAGCACTTACATTTTTAACCTCCATGTGAATGGTTAAGGTGATAAACTTTGTTGACACATAATGGGTTTAAGCTCCTGACTTTAGAAGATAACTGAGGAAGATTTTACAGTTTTTTACAACAAAAAAATGACAACAAATGGTCACTAGGTGTCACACTTTTAAAAAGTGCACCTTTACACATGCAGTGTACATGTGCATATTGGTACCAAAGTATGCATATTAATACATATTAGGATCTAAATGCACTATTTATGCACAATGACACTATTTTTGACCATTTTTCATGTACCCGTTAAAGAAATTAATGACCCAACCCTGTTTGTGTGTGTCATCATTACATAGCAGAGATAAAGGTTAACAAGAAATTCTGGAAGAGACACACATAGACACACGCATACACAGGTTTGTGTGTGTCAAGTGATACAAGAAATTTTGGATACACGCACACACACACACACGCATACACACACACACACACACACACACACACACACACACACACACACACACACACACACATGCACGCATACACACACACATGCACACACGCATGCACACATGTACGCAAACCCACAAACACAAGCACACACACATACACACAATAATGTGCGAACATGCACGCACACACATGCACATGCATGCACCCATACACATGCACACAAACACAGACATGCACTCATACACACATGTATGCTTACACACACATACAAGCACACGCATGCACACATACACACAATCATGCGCACACATGCGAAAATGCATGCATACACATAGGCACATGCACGCACGCATACAAACAGGTTTGTGTGTGTCAAGTGATACAAGAAATTTTGGAGACATACACGCACACACACACACACACACGCATACACACACACACACACACATGCACGCATACACACACACATGCACACACGCATGCACACATGTACGCAAACCCACAAGCACACACACATACACACAATAATGTGCGAACATGCACGCACACACATGCACATGCATGCACCCATACACATGCACACAAACACAGACATGCACTCATACACACATGTATGCTTACACACACATACAAGCACACGCATGCACACATACACACAATCATGCGCACACATGCGAAAATGCATGCATACACATAGGCACATGCACGCACGCATACACACACGCACGCATACACGCACACAAACACACACATACATGCACACACAAGCACACATACACACACAAACACACACATGCATGCATGCACACACACAAACACACACATGCACCCATGCACGCTTACACATATGTATGCTAATACACAAGCACACACATGCACACATAAACACAATCATGCACAAACACACACATGCGAACATGCATGCACACACACACACACACACACACACACACACACACACACACACACACACACACAGGCACATGCACACACGCATACACACACGCATGCACACATACGCGCACACATACACACGCACGCACACAAACGCACGCACGCACACACAAGCACACATGCACGCATACACACATGTACGCTAATACACAAAAACAAGCACACGCATGCACACATACACACAATCATGCGCACACATGCGAACATGCCCGCACACACACACACACACACACACACACACACACACACACACACACACAGAGAGAGGCACATGCCCACACGCATACATACACACACATGCACGCATACACGCACACACGTAAATGCACGCATACACACGCACGCACACAAATGCACGCATACACGCACACACAAGCACACATGCACGCATACATGCATCTACTCATGTAAAGCTGCTTTGCAACAATTAACAATTGTGAAAAGTGCTATATAAATAAAATTGAATTGAATTGAATTGAAATACACACACAAACACACACATGCACGCATAAACACATGTACGCTAACACACAAACACAAGCACACGCATGCAAACACACACACAATCATGCGCACACATGCGAACATGCAGCCACGCACACACACACGCACGTAAACGCACGCATACACACACACACGCACGCACACAAACGCATGCATACACACACGCACACACAAGCATGCACACACGCATAAACACACAAACACGCACGCACTTGCACACATAAACACTAACAACACACACACACATTCAGTGCCACAAAAACCCAAACTTCACCCCTCAGCCATCTGTCTTATACACACACATATGCTGGTTGATATTTGAAAAGAGACGGTCGCCTTTGTGACTTATAAATCTTGTTTGCCGCGGCTGTTTGTTTGCATTTGAGCACCAGTAATGAGCTGTAGACTTTGTGTCTCTTCCCTGTGTGTTCCCACCTTAATTATGACCATAACAATCCAATTAGAGCATTAGTAGAGTCATGAGAGAGGGAGGCTGTGTGCCTGCAGCGATGGCCACCTCATTACAGAGCACCTTTACTGAATCACCAAAAAATCCAGACGATGATGAGATCCTGACCCCGACTCCAGCGTCCTCTGGGCTCATCCTGGTCTGTCTGAGCATCTTCAAAGCTCGCATTTTCTCGCCGGACTTTCAAAACACATTCAGACGCTGAAAATAATACAGATTTTGAGAAGGTCGGCTTCTGGGAATGACACATGGAGCGCGGGGTGGAGTTTAGATAGACGAGTAAATGCGAGCAGTTCTGGATCTTATAAACATTTTGAAGTATCTCTTGATCATAACTATCTATTATTATCAGTGGTCTGTAAAGATGGTACAAAATCTACACAGTGGACCTTGAAATTTGCCTTCGAAAAATTAACCACAAATTTTTGTTTTTAATTTGTAAGCAACAGACTAATTTCAGAATCTGTTAAATCCAGCTTGTGTGCGTCACATAAGGAGCGATGTTTAGCTGTGCATGAGAAATGTCTCTATTTGAACTTTTTTAAGGCTGTAAACAGAAAGATATCGCAGTGAGGTTGGAAGAAAGCCAAAGTCTCTCTTTTCATCTCTTTTCTTTTGCTTTTGTTGTCGTTCATCTGAACTCCTGCATTCTTTTCCTCACAATTTTTCGTATCGCACATCTGTTTCTTCTCCATCCGAGCAGTTCCAGCTTTATCATTTACTTCCAAAGAAAGTGTTACGAATCGAGTTCCTTTGTGCTAATGGTGGAGGATCTCGCAGAAAACCGTTTCTTGGTGTGAATGAAGTGCCGCGCGAGCTCTTCGGGTGACTGGTTAGGCCTCGTTTCTTTTCAAAACCGCAAAAGCAAACAGTCCTTAAGCTCCCTGCGTTTTACTCTGGCCCTTTAATGAAAGTCGAGGCGATGAGATGAAAGCGCAGACAGAAGACGCTGGTGGATGTGTGCGCTCATTAACTTCAACTCCTGCTGAATTATGTACATAGGATTTTCTCAAATAAACCAACACGAGCTTACACACGTTTTACACCGCTGCATCGTACACATCTCAACGTGGCGTTAGGTGTTTGATGCCATATTTGATTTGTATGTGTCTCTTTTCATTGGAAATGCTTTCATATCAAAGCAATTTAAAGTGAAATTACACTTTGTTTGTAACGAAAAACCAGATATCTAGACATGTTGGCAGATGTACATTATTCTCATTACCGTTTTGTGGCTAAAAGTTTTCTTTTTTAAGTTGTGAAAACTCATTATTCTTAATAGTGATGAGCACTATTCGTTTGAATGCAAAATACAATTCCACCACTAGATGGGGTAAATCCTACTTATTGCCCCTTTAAATGTGCTCTAAGCGAATTCATGCGTTTTAGACCATAAAACATTTTTTGTTACATACAGTAAACATCTCCTCACTATCTGCTTGCTTCCTGTCCGCTGATCAATTTGTAAAAAAACGCGATCTCTGTAGACAGCCCATTCTCCACAAACTGCATTAAAGCAACACTAAAGAGTTTTTGCTCTTTGCTCCCCCTACAGGTTGGAAGCGGAATTGTCCATTACCACTGTCGTAAATAATTTAGCCTACTGCAGCAAAGCTGGCTCTGATTGGATTGTAGGTCTGCCGTAAACAAGTTTTTGTAGTTTTCACTCGTACTACAGGACCGCGACGGTTGGAAACTTCTTTAGTGCGGTTTTGGCCGATAGAGGGCTGCAAAGCGAATGTGAAAGTGCCGTTCAACCTGTTTTCGAGTGGATGAACGACTGAAACTTTGTTGGAAACGTTATTTTAAGGTAAAAAAACTCTTTAATAACAAACTGGCCAAACCTACACCAGAAACCATAACAAAGTATTCTAACCAATAAACGCCAAGAAGGATTTGGGGGTTGGGTTTGGGCACGTTCATGAAAGCACAGAAGGGAGGGGGAGGAGTTAACTACGCTCAGTTTGTTTGAAAACACATTTCAAAAATCAACACACAGATTCGCTTAGAGCGCCTTTAAATATAAACATTTTCTGGGTTTATGTAAAGTCGCCATGAAACGGAAGTAGCGATTGACTTATTTTCGGCGCGGTGACGTATATCCGCATGAAATGGCTTCTTAAATGAAAAAGGTAGGGTGGGACTTAAATTCGTCTAACGAGAATTGAATAGCTAATTGCCAATCCTTGCGAATATTTGCTTTTTGAGTAAAGATTATGAGGACACATATTTTTTTTTAAATAATGAAGCTCGCAGATAAATATCCCCCCAAAAATCTTTTTTCAATTTCATTTCGACTTTAACCCAGGGTTTCCCCCACTGAGATTTTTACTCTTTCCCCGCCATTGACCAGTTATCTCGTCAATTAAGAGAAAACATTTGCATGATAAAAACGTGTTTCTGATAAGGTTTTATGTTAATCTGTAGCACCGCAATTATCCATAATATTGCGCACTTACCCAATTTATGAAAAAACTGAAGCAAAAATAATTTACTAATTTTACCGTGTATGTTTTGATAATCATTCTGAATCTGATCTCCAACAAAATTTCTTCACAAAAAATGCAATTATTTCAGCTTTTTGCTGAAAAAAAAAATTATTTTTGAAGAAAAATAACCATATTTAAGAGTTTTTAAGCAGAGAAAAAATATAAATAGGATGAAAGTTTTTTTTCCACGTTGTGTTTGTTTGTTTGTTTGTTTGTTTGAAAGTAGAGGGTCTGTTTTTTCATGTGATATATTTGTATGTTTATATATTTTTAGAAGAACATTTTCCTGGAAGGCATTTTGTGAAACTTTTGTGAAAATCACAAAAATGCTGGCGGGGAATGAGTTGAGTAAATATTACATTAAAGGTGCAGTGTGTAAATGTTAGCGGCTTCTAGTGGTGAGGTTGAAAATTGCAACCAACAGCTCAGTCCACTGCTTACCTCTCGCTTTTAAAACGCACAGAGAAGCTATGGCCGCCACCGGGAAAATATGTCATTGATGGAGACAACTCAGTAAACAAAGTTTGTCTATTAAGGGCTTCTGTAGAAACATGGCGGCACAAAATGGTGACTTCCACGTAGGGGGACCCTCAGTGTATGTAGATAAAAACATCTTATTCTAAGGTAATAAAACATAACGGTTCATTATAAAAAGATATTTATACACCCCTGATAATATAGTTTTGTATATTATTTTGCATTTCTGTCAAGCGATCCTTCTAAAAATTACAAACTGCACCTTTAAGTATTTTACATTTACCTCTTATTGGACCTCCATCTGGTATTTTTTTATTGGTACGTAAAATGTCCATCTGTCCATTTTCCCAGTTGTTTGATATAGGCCTAATGTAGTGTTGTGTAATAGTCAAATATAATATACGTGTTTTATTTAGATTTTATTATTTTTATTTATTTATTTAGATTCTAAAATAATTGGTTATTTTTACCATCAACTCACGAACCAACTGCAATTCCCCTGCAAACCACTAGGGTTTCACGAACCCCAATTTGGGAAACCCTGACTTAAAGGTGGTGTGTGTAGATTTCAGCGGCATCTAGTGGTAAGATTGCAAATTACACCCAACAGCTCATCCCTCAATTTCAAAACGCATATGTTAGCCACCACAGGACAAACATGACGTCGTCTGAGACAACGTAGGGACAAAATGCTCTCTGTTAAACAGTTTGTCCGTTTAGGGCTACTGTAGAAACATGAGAATAACTTCCATGTTCAGTGAATGGAGATAAAAATGGTTCATTTTAAGGTAATAAAAACAATACAGTTCATTATACACCATTACTAATATAGTTATGTATTTGATATTGCATTTCTGTCAAGAGATCCTTCGAAAAGTTACACAATGCACCTTTAACCTAACGGTTGGGTTCATCTATTAAAAATAACCCAGTTTGGAGGTTAAGTATTGTAAAAATATTTTTTTAAGCCAAATATTATGATATTATATAAAAATATAGTTTCTTTTTTTTGACAGGCTTTTTTAAAGATTCAATGGTACTTGACGAGCACACTTCATGATGTCTGACACGTAATAAGCACGCAGGCATATTCTGCCTACATTTTAAAATTGTAGGTTTTTAAAAGTCGCCTTACAGATAATAAGCTGTCCTTTCTTACTTTGAAGATATTTTATATAAATGATTCTAATGACACATCTTGTATTCAATCTTAAACAAGCCCGAGGGGAATTTGGCTAAGTTTAGTAATTATTTCTTGACAGACAGTGAACCCAAGTCATTAAGATTTTATAAAATTGACATTTACTAGACTAAATGTTTCTGAGGTGCCATTAACACCGGCTGACCCGGACCACCAAAGTCTTCTTTTGTCTCCTTTAATGTCTGAACGAGACCTCCAGGGAGGCCATGGCTCTGTTTCAAACCCCAGTGAGCCGTTTAACCTCAAAAGCATGCGAAGACATCATAGACGATGGCGATTAATTATGCAGCCATCTATATCTCAGGCAACATCACATGGATTCCTCACACATTAGACAGTCCCATAATGCACTGCAGCAAACTCACTGAAACAAATTATTCGACACAGCAGAAAAGTGAAATGCAATTGTAAATATACATATACCATTCTCGAAGGTTCTTTGGATGTTAAAGGTTCTTTATGGAAACCTAAATCCAAAAAAAAATATATATATATATATATATATGGCATCATGTAGCACCGTTATAATAAAACAAATTAAAATTTGATTTTACTCTAAATATTTGTTGCTTTAGTGTGTAATGCAACTAAAGAAAATAGAAAATAATGTTTATGATGTTAGTCTTGAGTTCGATTAAAATAAAGAAATAGAAATGACGTACTGTATGCAAAATAATAAGCACGCATGTATCTACAGTAGTAAATAGTAAGTGCTTTTGTGAACACATTTAGATTTTCCAAGTGCTTTCAAGGGAACACCGCACAAAAACAGGGCGTCTGTTGACCCTGCAAAAGTGCGATTTTGGAAGAGAGCCCATACTAGCCACCTCAATCCATGACTCTTTTCAGCCTTTCTTTAAGAGTGTCAGAGCTATAAAAGGGAAGCATAATCTGTCTAAGTCATCCCGATCTATAACAAACAAACGATTTGGCCTGAATAACTAGTAACACAACAGTCTCCCCCTTCATTCTAAACGGCACACGTTAGGTTAAACGCATTAAAGGAAGATTGATGAGCGTTCGTCTGGGCTGGTGGTACGAGAGAGCGTCGGGTCTGCGTTTCGTCTGGAGTGGCAGACCAATCACTTGATTTTTTCCCCATGCATTGATCCTTGCCCGGTGTAATGACCCTGAGATATTGTGATGCACAGAAAATGGCTGTGTTGGATGGAGGGTCGGCCCCGCGCATGCATCTTTCAGAATCACGGCTGCTTATCATTCTTCTGATGTTTGTGGTGAATGACCTCGGTGTCCCGCAAGTAATGGAGGACATTGCATTGGTACACACACACATACACGGAGACAACCACAAGCAAAAAATATACAGAATATCAAGAGTAGATGGATTGCAAACAGCTGTCGTATATGGCTCAGAACTTAACATGCAATTCAGTCTGCATGTAGGGGAAGATTTTATACTTGCATAGTCTGTGATTTCAGGATAAGTTGGTGAATGAGATAATAAATCCAGATATTATATACTAATACAGTACAAATATATGCTGGAGGTGTTTATTTCAAATCTATTAGGTCATCTATACATCTCTCTCTAACATACAGTGGCAACATAGTGTTGTGTTAACTCAATGGTGGATACTTGGATTACAAGTCAAGGTCAAGGTTACTCATACCAAAAACAGGCTAAAAATAAATGTCCATCCATGACCCATTTGCTACTGTACCTTTAGTCAGTGTATTCTTTTAAAGGATGAGCTGGTTTAACCCATGGATGGGTCATATATGAACATTTTGAACATATGAACGTACCTAACTATTAGTTGAAATAGTGTAATACCCCCACATAAAACTAGTAAATACTGAAGTATGCTAGTGTTGACTACAGTTTATTAGTTCACCATAGTTTTTATAAAAGAATACTGTGGTGTAACTTAAAAAGTTTGGTAATTACTATAATATACTACAGTATGCTATAATTTACTATAGTGAATACTGAAGTACACTACAGTGTTGACTACAGTTTATTAGTTCACCATAGTTATAACTAATGGACACTGTGGTGTACATTAGGAAAGTGTGGCATTTACTATAATATACTACAGTATGCTACAAGTTACTATAGTAAACACTGAAGTATACTACTGTGTTGACTACAGTTTAATAATTCACTATAGTTATTACTACAGAATACTGCAGTATACATTAACAAAGTGTTGTTATTACTATAATATACTACAATATGCTACAGTTTACTATATAGTAAATATTAAAGTATACTACAGTGTTGACTACGGTTATTTAATTAACTATTGTTATTACTAAATGATAATGTGGGGTACATTAGGAATGTGTGGCATTTACTATAAAATAATACAGTATGCTACAATTTACTATAGTAAATACTAAAGTATACTACAGTGTTGACTACAGTTTAATAATTCACCATAGTTATAACTAATGGACACTGTAGTATACATTAACAAAGTGTTGTTATTACTACTGTATAATATACTGCAGTACACTACAATTTACTATAGTACATACTGAAGTATACTACAGTATTAACTACAGTTTATTAGTTCACCATAAATATTAATAATAACTGGGTGTACATTTAAGAAAGTGTGGCATTTACTACAGTATGCTACAATTTACTATAGTAAATACTAAAGTATGCTAGTGTTGACTACAGTTTATTAGTTCACCATAGTTATTATACGGCCCCCTTTATGTATGGTGTATTCCTTCGCGGCCCCCCCAAAGAAAATTTATGACAAAAAACAGTTCTAAAACTTCACATTTTAATTAAACAAAACATTAAATTATACTGTACAAAGTAGTGCTGCCTTATTTTTTTAGGTTTAATTTCACAGAATTCATGATAAATTAATGTATTTTATAAAATGTCATAAAACTGGGCCCCCCCTGGCACCATCTCGCGGACCCCCGGGGGCCCCGGACCCCAGTTTGAGAACCACTGTACTAAAGCATACTGTGGTGTAACTTAAGAAAGTTTGGTGATTACTATAATATAGTACAGTATGCTACAATTTACTATAGTAAAAACTGAAGTATGCTAGTGTTGACTACAATTTATTAGTTCACCATAGTTATTACTAAAGAATACTGTGGTGTATATTAATAAAGTGCGGTAATAACTATAATATATAGGATATGCAACAATTTACTATAGTAAATACTGAAGTATACTGCAGTGTTTACTACGTTTAATTAATTAACCATTGTTATTACTAAAGGATACTGTACTGTAGTGTACATTAGGAAAGTGTGGCATTTACTATAATATACTACAGTATGCTATAATGTACTATAGTAAATACTGAAGTATACTACAGTGTTGACTGCAGTTTATTAGTTCACCATAGTTATTACTAAAGGATACTCTGGTGTAAACTATATTATACTACAGTATGCTATAATGTACTATAATAAATACTAAAGTATACTACAGTGTTGACTACAGTTTATTTATTCAATATAGTTATTACTAAAGGATACTGTGGTGTAAACTATATTATACTACAGTATGCTATAATGTACTATAGTAAATACTGAAGTATACAACAGTGTTGACTACAGTTTATTTTTCAATATAGTTATTACTAAAGGATACTCTTGTGTAAACTATATTATACTACAGTATGCTATAATGTACTGTACTATAGTAAATACTGAAGTATACTACAGTGTTGACTACAGTTTATTCTTTCAATATAGTTATTACTAAAGGATACTGTGGTGTACACTATATTATACTACAGTATGCTATAATGTACTATAGTAAATACTGAAGTATACAACAGTGTTGACTACAGTTTATTTTTCAATATAGTTATTACTAAAGGATACTGTGGTGTAAACTATATTATACTACAGTATGCTATAATGTACTACCGTATAATAAATACTGAAGTATACAACAGTGTTGACTACAGTTTATTTTTCAATATAGTTATTACTAAAGGATACTCTTGTGTAAACTATATTATACTACAGTATGCTATAATGTACTATAGTAAATACTAAAGTATCTTACAGTGTTGACTACAGTTTATTAGTTCACCATAGTTATTACTAAAGGATACTCTGGTGTAAACTATATTATACTACAGTATGCTATAATGTACTGTACTATAGTAAATACTGAAGTATACTACAGTGTTGACTACAGTTTATTCTTTCAATATAGTTATTACTAAAGGATACTGTGGTGTAAACTATATTATACTACAGTATGCTATAATGTACTATAGTAAATACTGAAGTATACTACAGTGTTGACTACAGTTTATTCTTTCAATATAGGTATTACTAAAGGATACTGTGGTGTAAACTATATTATACTACAGTATGCTATAATGTACTATAGTAAATACTGAAGTATACTACAGTGGTGACTACAGTTTATTCATTCAATATAGTTATTACTAAAGGATACTGTGGTGTAAACTATATTATACTACAGTATGCTATAATGTACTATAGTAAATACTGAAGTATACTACAATGTTGACTACAGTTTATTCATTCAATATAGTTATTACTAAAGGATACTGTGGTGTAAACTAAATTATACTACAGTATGCTATAATGTACTATAGTAAATACTGAAGTATACTACAGTGGTGACTACAGTTTATTCATTCAATATAGTTATTACTAAAGGATACTGTGGTGTAAACTATATTATACTACAGTATGCTATAATGTACTATAGTAAATACTGAAGTATACTACAGTGGTGACTACAGTTTATTCATTCAATATAGTTATTACTAAAGGATACTGTGGTGTAAACTATATTATACTACAGTATGCTATAATGTACTATAGTAAATACTGAAGTATACTACAATGTTGACTACAGTTTATTCATTCAATATAGTTATTACTAAAGGATACTGTGGTGTAAACTAAATTATACTACAGTATGCTATAATGTACTATAGTAAATACTGAAGTATACTACAGTGGTGACTACAGTTTATTCATTCAATATAGTTATTACTAAAGGATACTGTGGTGTAAACTATATTATTCTACAGTATGCTATAATGTACTATGGTAAATACTGAAGTATACTACAGTGTTGACTACAGTTTATTCATTCAATATAGTTATTACTAAAGGATAATGTAGTGTGCATTAATAAAGTGCGGTAATTACTATAATATACTAGGATGTGCAACAATTTACTATAGTAAATTCTGAAGTATACTGCAGTGTTTACTACGTTTAATTAATTAACCATTGTTATTACTAAAGGATACTGTACTGTAGTGTACATTAGGAAAGTGTGTCATTTACTATAATATACTACACTATGCTATAATGTACTATAGTAAATACTAAAGTATACTACAGTGTTGACTACAGTTTATTCATTCAATATAGTTATTACTAAAGGATACTGTGGTGTACATTAATAAAGTGTGGTAATTACTATAATATACTACAATACGTAAAAATGTACTATAGTAAATACTGAAGTATACTACAGTGTTGACTACAGTTTATTAGTTCACCATACTAATGGATACTGTGGTGTACATGAATAAAGTGCGCATTTACTATAATATCCTACAGTATGCTATGATATACTATAGTAAATATTATATGATAATCTGAAATAACGATTATTATAAACATATCATAAACTATTAAACAGAAGAAAAAATGGAAAGAAAAAATACTACTATGGAAGTCAACGTTTTCGTTATTTTTTTTTTTTTATGATAATCGTACACAATTAACAATTTTGTACGATTATTTTGCACAATTAACTTGGTATGAAATCATGCGATAAAATATGTATGAATTATGATTTTTTTTAAATGGGGGGGCTGTCCCTTTAACTATTCCTTAATGCATTTGGTAGACGCTTTTACCAAAGCATATTGTAGATGCATTTCTATAAACAAACAACTAATAATAATAATAATAATACCTTACATTTATATAGCGCTTTTCTCAGTACTCAAAGTGCTTTACATATGAACGGGGGAATCTCCTCAACCACCACCAATGTGCAGCATCCACCTGGATGATGCGACGGCAGCCATATTGCGCCAGACCGCTCACCACACACCAGCTTATTAGTGGAGAGGAGACCGAGTGATATAGCCAATTAGTTTGAGGGATGATTAGTAGGCCAATGGGCAAGTTTGGCCAGGATGCCGGGGCACACCCCTACTCTTTTCGAAGGACATCCTGGGATTTTTAATGACCACAGAGAGTCAGGACCTCGGTTTAACGTCTCATCCGAAGGACGGTGCTTTTTTGACAGTATAGTGTCCCCATCACTATACTGGGGTGTTAGGACCCACACAGACCACAGGGTGAGCACCCCCTGCTGGTCTCACTAACACCACTACCAGCAGCAACCTGGTTTTCCCAGGTGGTCTCCCATCCAAGTACTGACCAGGCTCAGCCCTGCTTAGCTTCAGTGGGCAAGCTGTCTTGGGCTACAGGGTGATATGGCTGATGGCATTGATAAACAAAAACAAATGGTAAAACATTTCGTCTTGGTGACGTGTACATCGCTGATAAATCGCAGTTGTGTTTTGTATGTGGTGACTGTATTAATTTGTACGACCACATTCATACATTTTTTGTAGATTTGCCTTTGCCCCGTTAAAGTTAGGGGTTAGGTTTCGTTATTGTTTTTTATGATAATCGTACATTTTAGCCAACTTACGTATTCTCATGAAATCAGACTGACATAGAATAAGACAAATTCAGGAATATGAGCTATTTATAATGCTTGCTATCATTTCTTTGTCTTTGTATGACTGCAGTTGTATCTAATTGTACTACAAAAGCATATTAAAATACATTGAAAAAAGACTGACATGCTGTCATTTCATTTTTATCTTTCAAAGAAATGTCGTCATTTGCAAGCCACATTGGTTTGCGGTGTTAATATCTTGAGACCGTAAATCCGTAGAGTTCTTTTCTTTTCCTGACGGCTGTAAATAGCACAGCATTAATGAAACAGGCGACACTATGAGCTCTGAAATTTTTCATTACATGACAGTAGCCATTTGTCATTCTGAGATTTGTAATTAACGCAGTTTATCTACATTAACTCTTTTGATCCGTCACGGTCCTATCTGCCGTAAAGCATATCCTCTGGCCTGAAATGCACGAATAAATGACTTTGGAAAGACATAGAAACAAACAAACGTGTGCTTCAATCAGAGTGATGGTGTGGGTTACAACCTCACAGAGAAGCTTTTGAAGATCAGCCAAATAATTTACTTTAACGTTGACGCGATCGCGGCCTCGTGTTTTCTCATCCGAGGCGTTCCTTTGTAACCTCTCGGTTGAATCTAATGACTGCTCTCTCATACCCGATTATCAAAACGGCAAACAAAATCAGGGTCTGACAAAACAAATTAAAGTCAGGCAACTTTCCAGACACCTAAATGGCACACGGGTCCCAATTCCTCTAACACTGTGTCTGTGTCCGCCCGACTGTAACAGAATTACCCTGGCCAGAGCTGATGAGCGCCAGAGACCGTGTCTGGCGGTGGCCCGGGAAAGTCGTCCCATTGCTGGGGACGTGATTGGAAAAGCCAGCCCCGGGTTCTCTGGTGCTCAAGGGAAATTAAGTCAGCGTGTATTGAGGTATTGAAATGAAGTATTGAACACGCCTCCCTTGACTCAGTCACCGGTCCAAACAGATCGAGGTAGAGATGTCCAATTCCCTTTATGAAAGAAACAAGAAGTAAGCCCATCCTGGGAGACCTCCAGGCTATCTGTAATCTTATACTACCAATCTTTCCACGAATATAACAAGTATTGTACTGTCCAAAGTTTGGATCTGAATTTGGGTGCGCACTTTTGGGGGAAAAACTGTAACCAAACCAGATAAAAAAATGTAGTCTGGCTTAGCATCCTCAATGATGATGTTTACACGTATGGATACACCAAAGCAACTTACAGTGCAATACAAAGTAAACATCCTGGGTTCCAACCCATGATCACATGCAAGAGTATGTTGATGAACGATCACAGAGAATACAAACCGTCTGGAAGCGGATTGCAGATGGATCTGGTGCCCCTATAGATCAGTTGGTAGAGCATTGGCGTAAGCAGAGCAAAAGGTCATGAGTTCGATCCCACAATGTTTACTCTGTATTGCACTGTAAGTTGCTTCGGATAAAGCGTCTGCCAAATGCATAAATGCAAATGCAAGCAAATCAAATTGAGTCGGTTTGAAGGATAAAGACTGAATTCCTACATGATGAATGAGAGCAGAGGTGGCGTTCGATGTTTTTGTGGTACTCGGCCCACACATTAAGCAAGTGTTTGATATAATTTCGCTGGCTCTCTGTAGCCGAATTCACACAGCTGGTGGGTTTGCCAACAAGCTAATGACATGATACATAAACTGCTGTCATTCTCTCCCACCAAAATCTCTTTAGCGTTCCGCTCCATCTTTTACTGCTTGTGTTAAGTTCTGACTGACATTTTATCCACATTAGAAAAACTAACAAGCCAAGAAAAGGATATCTGGGTGCCACAGTGTGTTGTCCGATTCAAAACATGATGGTTTCCACTTCAGGCTCAACGTCTTTGATTGACAGCTTTAGAGAAGCGATTGAATGACAAGAAGTGGTTTATTAACCCAAAAGTGACCTGAAAGCCACCGGGGAGGGTTTGCACGGATTAAAAAGAGGGTGACGGACGACAATAAAGAGGTAGAGGCGATGTGTCTTTCAACTGAATTCCAGAAGTGAATTTCCTATAAAGGTTTCTATTGTTGCATCGAGCCTGGGCATTCAAAAGACTGTTCGGCACAGTTCACCATGTGCGTAAAGTGCCCATTCTCCACCTGACACCCAGCCATAACTGTGGTAATAGGCATCTGTGCTCGCAGCAGGACAGCGAGGGACTGTCTCTCTGACAGGAAGCTGATGATATACCTGTCGCATTGAAGAGCGCGCTACCTTCCCCTGTCAATCACTTGGTCAGATTTAGCATCTCATTGAAAAACATGGCCTAGCGCTCGCCAAATACCATTGCTGGCTATTCTCTGCTGAAATTGTATTATATTATGGAAATAGCTTAGGTTTACTGTATTATGCAAGGAACAGATAGATTTGAGAATTGACTAGGTTGTTTACTTTTACACAAGGTGGGAGTGGCGTTTACCCATACTGGAAAGGTGGCACCGGGATGCGGGCCGTTGCTATGAAGTTGCTAGGAGATTGTTAGGGATTGTTACTCTTTTCATGCACAGTATCAATGCTACCCTGCAATACTCTATGGCTGTGTCCGAAATAGCCCCATATACCCTTTTCACTATTTTCTACACTGTAAATGTATTCTCTACGCTGCAATGCCGAACGATTACCTGCTCGCTGTGAATGTACATCGGTTGTACACTCATTGTTGCAGTGCATTGTGGGTTGAATAAGTTCACTATGTCCACTTTGATTTTGGACAGCACCAAAATGGATGTTCCCTCAAATAGTGCACTATCTAAGGGTATATGGGTCTATTTCAAGCATGTCCGCCTCCATAAAATGCCCCCTTAGGGTAACCTATTAGGACCTATAGTTAGGGTGCCTCCCAGTGCCAACTAGTTAGCGTAAACATATGGTTATGCTTTTTGTAACCACATTTAAAAGTGATAGCCTTTGCCTTGGTTGTAGTGCACCAACCACATCACTTGCGGTCCACGTAGAACTAGCGCACTGTTAAAAATTTGGCAAGGTGCACATCATTTTTGGACCTTGTCTAATTTACTTAAATGAAACAAGTTAATACAACACATTTTTTTCTTTTTTTTGTCTCAACATATTTTTATCATGTTCAATCTGCTTAAATTTAAAAAAAATAGATTAACCACATGAATGATTTTTGTTGCTATTACTTACTGGGCCGTGAATCTGTATTTCCCAGCATGCTTTGCATGCAACTGCCTTCGGAGAGTAATTTTCAAAATTAATTGTTATTTTATGCATTTTTATGTAAAGAGAAAGACTTTATAGTGTTTAATGGTCGTTTATCTTATTGATTTAGAAGAGTTTGTGTTATATTTTTACGAATTGTTTGGTTACCATTGTGCAGAAGAATGGCACTTGTGGATAAGTTGTGGATGTGTCGTACTTCTTTTAAAGAGCACTAACTGTGTTAATGCCTGTTTGAAGATCAGTTTCTCTCACATGTTCATTGATGTGTCATTAGCATGCTAATGTGTGCTTATGCTAATTAGTATTATATAGAAACTGACAATTGGTTTAACTAGACTTTTTTGCTTGAATGAACTTGTTTTGTCTTTGTTGAACAGACCAGAATTAATTGCGTAGAAAAGTTTTCTTAACTGAATTAAGTTTATTGAACAATATATTTTTTTTGACCAATGAAAGTTGGTGCAACAAAAGATTATTTGTTTAAATGAATTTATTGTATTCTTGTTGTACAAGCCTAAACTAATTTTGTGGAAAAGTTTTCCTTAATTCAATTATGTTGAATGAACAAACTATTTTTTGAGTATAACCTGACCTTACGCATGACTTTAAATTGGACTTAACCCTCTTCTTGGGTTAGTGACATCACAAACCCCCAAATTTACATAATCTCTGCCCCCGAGAAAACACGCACCAAAGGTGACTTTTTTTTAAACAGCCAATCACAACACACTGTGACACCAACCTGAGGAAGGGGCTTCAGAGACAGCCTGTTTTAACTCTTTCCCCGCCAGTTTTTTTTTTTTTAAGTTGCCAGCCAACGCCAGCATTTTTTATAATTTCACGAAAGTTTAATGACTTCCAGAAAATAGTCTTCTTAAAATATGTAAACAAAATACAATATATTAAATGAAAGAACAGACCCTCTGCTTTCAAAATAAAAAAACATCTATCCGTCCTACCTTCATTAGTTCTCTTTTTATCACCTCTCAAATATGGGTAGATTTCTTCAAAAACACAAAATTTTGAGCAAAAAGCTGAGATAATTCCATTTTTATAAAGGACTTTTGATAGGGATCAGATTCAGAGCGATCCTCAAAACTTACACGGACATGCTGCTGTTTGCCCTAGGGCGATTCTTCCGGGTTTTATAAGTGGATAAGATAATAGCGGTATTGCGAAAAGCCAGAAATACTGGTCATTGGCAGGGAAGCGTTTATTTCTTAATTGCCGACTTAACTCGTCAATGGCGGGGAAAGAGTTAAAAGGATGGAAACAGCATTGCAGAGTTAAGGTAAAATACAGGAAAAATTATGTTTTTTTTTAAATGAAGCATAAACACACGTTACAGTGTACCCCATAAACACCATCAAACCTTAGGAAACTCTGATCCCCCCCTTTAAGATAAGACAAGACATCACAAACACACTATTTGGTTTAATAGTTTGTAAATATAATGTCATATATGATATTAAAAGACATATTTATATTTAACTCTAACATCCGGTCACCGTGTGCTACCGTGTAGCGACTGGCCAATCAAAATCAAGAATTTTAGAGTGCCGTGTAATAAGGTGGTTATCATTCATGTCCATATTAAAATATCATAGGGGACTTATATCAAAGTTTATTATTTATTGAAAAAAAACTTTTTTTAAAATCCCCTGCCTATTAATACACTATTGTTTCAAACCATTAATAAACAGAAAAGATGCATATGTGCTTTGTTTCCCACGAACACTTGTTTTGGAAAAGAGAGATTTTTAAACATTGCTCTTGTGCTGTTATTCTGTCGTTCTGATAAAAAATCTCTGATCTAATATATTTTTCACTCAGTTTCTCTTTCTCGGCTTTCTCTGGCTCTGTAATTCCTCTGGGCTTAAATAAAGAGATAAGGCATCCAGTGTAAGTAATGGAGCGCACCCACGCAACCCTAACAAACTGTGCTTTAGTCCACACAGACCGCTGCCGGTCCACGGGAAACCCACATCACTGTCTTAAAATGTCAATGCTCAGAGCTGGAAGTTATTACAGCCGATGGAGTATGTGTGCATCTTAAAAAGACACAAGATAACATAAACCAATTGTGCTGAACTTCAGACTGTAAAGCGATCTGCTTGGTAATACTTAACAATAAGATCTCATTCAATTTCATTAATGCTAACATGAACTAACAATGAATACATTTCCAGTTTATTGTGCATTAACTAATGTTGACATACTAATAAATCCTACATTTATGCATCTTGCAGACGCTACTATCCGAAGCGCCTTACAATGCATTACAATGTATACATTTTATGTCACTGGGTTCAAACCCATGACCGTTTCCGCAATTCTCAAACACTGAGCCATATAGGAGCATTAAATGCTGTATTGACTTTGTATAAAAATATAAACGCTTACTGAAAATGCCAGCGTGAATGTGCCTCATTACTTACAAGACTCAACAGCTATGAATGAAATCTATTTCTATCTGTAAAGTTCAATGCAACATTTGCATAATCTAACTAAAGCCACGGGTTACTTTATTGTTGGATTTCATTCAGCAGGCAAAGAACAGGTGAAAGAAAATATATAAATATATTTATAACAAATAACAATTGATTTTCTTTCACAGCGCGAGGTGATGCAGTGAGTAAAGTTGCAGTCCAAAGCAAGACGAATAGAGCTGACTGCGTGTATGTGCACTGCAGATAAATCAATTCAAATGAGTACGGCTGACAAGCGCTTGTATTGCGCACCGCTGCTCGGAGTGGAGAGTGAAGGTGTCGCGAGCGTACTGTGACACAGATCCAACACCCCCCACCCCTCCGATGGGGAATATGTAAACAACAACTTGCACCTTCATGAGCAACTGGGTTTTATCTTATGAAATGTCAGACAATATGACCGATACAAAGGTTTTCAGATAACAGAAAACCAAGACCAGATAACCATTCAACATCATCACGTTTCTGATGTCATAATTACCATATATAGCTACCATAATTTACAAATTTACACCTGTGACTCCTCAGCAACTTAGTTTGGTTATTTTATAAAATAGGTTTTATAAAAAGGTAAGGAGTCCCGTTTATATTTTGCATGTTGTCATCTGGACTTCTGTAACAAAATACTATGTATGATGCTAGAGCATCTGTATCTAAAAACAGAGACCATACACTGATGCTAAACCTGTAGACGTTTTAAACGATGTATATTAATGTTAATATTATTCATGTTTGAATAATAAGCTAGTGCGCATTGAGAGGTTAAAAAAAAATAACGAAACCCAACCCCTAGCCCCAAAGTCACAGACGCAAAGACAAATCCTACAAAAAATGTACGAACGTGGTCGTACAAATTAATACGAATTAGCCAACTCGTAAAATACATACAAACTGCCATGAAATAGCGTTGTATCATTTACAGAACCCGAAGGACGATATTTGAGGCAATGTTTGTAAACAAACCGTTTTTGAGCACCATTGACGTCCATAGTAGTATTTATTTTCCTACTATGGAATTCAGTGGTGCTTTTGTTTAATCGTTTATGATATATGTTTATAATTATTGATTATTTACGATTATCATTAAAAAACAATAACAAAACCCCACACCTAATCCTAAAGTCATAGGCGCAATGGCAAATTGTAAAAAAATTACAAATGTGGTCGAAAGATGATATTTGATGCAATGTTTGTAAACAAAACGCTTTAAAGCACCACTGACTTCCATAGTAGCCTTTTTTTCCTACTATGGAAATCAGTGGTGCTTCTGTTTAATCGTTTGTGATATGTGTTTATCATAAATTATTATTTACGATTATTATAAAAACAATAACGAAACCCCACCCCTAACCCCAAAGTCACAGGCGCAAAGGTAATTCGTACAAAAATGTACGAATTTGGTCATACAAATGAATACAAATTAGCCACCTCGTAAAATACGTACGGATTGCCATGAAATAGCGTTGTATCATTTACAGAACCCAAAGGATGATATTTGATGCAATGTTTGTAAACAAACTGTTTTTATCATGGAAGTTAGTGGTGCTTCTGTTTAATCGTTTATGATATATGTTTATCATAAACCATTATTTACGATTATCATTGAAAAACAATAACGAAAGCCCACGGGCCTATACCATGAAGCTGGTTTAGTTGGTTAGCCAGCTTTGTTTAGGATTAGTTTGTGCAAATCCTGGGTTTTGGGTACCATGAAAATAACTTTTACCAACAAGGCCTGCACATTGGCTTGGTTTTGTCAACCTGAATCTAATCCTGTAACCCTGAGTTTGTTTAACCATTTTCATGGTACGGGCCCCACATCTAACCCCAAAGTCATGGACACAAAGGCAAATCATAGAAAAATGTATGAATGTGGTCTTAAAAATTTATACGAAATAGCCAACTCGTAAAATACGTACGAGTTACCATATAATAGCGTTGTATCATTTACTGAACATAAAAAAGATATTTTATTCAGTGTTTGTAAACAAACTGTTTTTGAGCCCCACTGACCTCCATAGTAGTATTTTTTCCTACCTTGGAAGTCAGTGGTGCTTCTGTTTATTCGTTTATGATATATGTTTATAATAATCGATTATTGACGATTATCATAAAAAACAATAACAAAACCCCACCACTAATCCCAAAGTCACAGGCGCAAAGGCAAATCGTACAATACTACGAAGTTGGTCATACAAATTAATACGAATTAGCCACCTTGTAAAATACGTACGAATTGCCATGAAATAGCGTTTTTATAATTTACTGAACACAAAGGACGATATTTGATGCAATGTTTGTAAACAAACTGTTTTTATCATGGAAGTTAGTGGTGCTTCTGTTTAATCGTTTATGATATATGTTTATCATAAACCATTATTTACGATTATCATTGAAAAACAATAACGAAAGCCCACATCTAACCCCAAAGTCATGGACACAAAGGCAAATCATAGAAAAATGTATGAATGTGGTCTTAAAAATTTATACGAAATAGCCAACTCGTAAAATACGTACGAGTTACCATATAATAGCGCTGTATCATTTACTGAACATAAAGAAGATATTTTATTCAATGTTTGTAAACAAACTGTTTTTACTATGGAAGTTAGTGGTGCTTCTGTTTAATCGTTTATGATATATGTTTATCATAAACCATTATTTATGATTATCATTGAAAAAACAATAACGAAACCCCGCATCTAACCCCAAAGTCACAGACGCAAAGGCAAATCATACAAAAATGTAAGAATGTGGTCTTAAAAATTAATACGAATTAGCCAACTCGTAAAATACGTACGAGTTACCATATAATAGCGCTGTATCATTTACTGAACATAAAGAAGATATTTTATTCAATGTTTGTAAACAAACTGTTTTTGAGCCCCACTGACCTCCATAGTAGTATTTTTCCCTACTATGGAAGTCAGTGGTGCTTCTGTTTATTCGTTTATATGTATATAATAATCGGTGATTGACGATTATCATAAAAAAAACAATAACAAAACCCCACCACTAATCCCAAAGTCACAGGCGCAAAGGCAAATCATACAATACTACGAAGTTGGTCGTACAAATGAATACGAATTAGCCACCTTGTAAAATATGTACAAATTGCCATAAAATAGCGTTTTTATCATTTACTAAACACAAAGGACGATATTTTATTCAATGTTTGTAAACAAACTGTTTTTGAGCACCATTGACTTCTATAGTAGTATTTTTTCCTTACTATGGAAATCAGTGGTGCTTCTGTTTAATTGTATCATATCTCTAGCTCAAATCACACAAACTAAATAAACGTTTGTTTATTTTATGTGCATTTTAGAGTAAATAAACAGCCGGTTGGCTGTTTTAAAATGTAAGGCGTTCTTGTAATGCCTCTATAAACAAATGCATTTGGCTCTTTCACCTGTGAGGCGGGACTACATCTGCTGTAAATGCACAAGTTTTTGTTCTCCTCCCCTTAATGTCTCTGATGTCACTTATAAGTGCTGTATTTTATCTATTAGTTTGCTGCATTCAGCTGTTTCGTGTGAGATGTATAGAGATGCTGTTTTGTCTGCTAAAACACTAATCATCCATGCGGCGCTGGAGCCATTAATTGAGATTTAATAGCGTACAATTAACTGATTGTATGGCGCTAGATGTGGGTGTCGACTAGCGTGGCATCCCTTCATTTTTACACGCGTTCCTCAACAGCACAGTAATGTCATGTAAATGAATCTGTTTTAATGAGGCCATTGAAGAAGGGTGTGCCATGCAATTGGACTTAGATGAAGGTTAAAATGCAAGGCTCTTTAATTGCATTGATTTCTGTGCATACAGTGGAAGTATTTTTATCCCTTTTATTTTTAAGAATTTGTTCAAAAACTGATGATCCATGTTAAATGTTAAATCCTTACGTGCTGGAAACAGAAACTTCTGACCTTTTGTAGAGCAGTTAAATTGGTCAATGTCACAAATTTGCTTTTTCATTTTATTTGTTAGCTGTTTGGAAAGAGGTTGCGACATCCGTCTAGTGTTCACCGTCTCACAGAGAGCCGGTAACAGGACCCGCGGTGACATCACGGTTTTAAAGCAAACAGATTCCTTATGACACGCTCACGCATACACGTGGCCACACGTGTACTCGCTAACGTTCGCCTGATCTCCGTTGCGAGATGAATAGTGGGTGGAGAGGGGAGGTGGATTCGCACAAAGTAATGAAATGAAAAAAAAAGAAGACCAAAAAAAGACATAGAAAAAAGAGGGCAGATTTGGGCTGGCCAGGAAATTGAAGCCATTGCAAGCAAATTGAGTTCAAGTCCTTTTGAAGGGAGAGAGCACACCAATCAATTTGGCCCCCGCCAGGCGCGAGTAGATGGTGGTGGTGACGGGGGGTGGCGTAGCATCCGTTAACTGGGGTGAATGAGGGAGGAGGGGGATCTGGGGACGGTAAACAGCAGACGGGGCGGACGAGATGCTAGCAGTTCTTGACGTCTACACGCAGCCAGAAAAAGACTCAGCTCAGCGTTGGAATTCAGCGTAGTGTCTGCGTAGGTGGCAATAAGCACAGATACTTTCTCCAAAAAACATTCAAGGAAAGTGCAAACTTAGCAAAAATTTGCAAAGATCAAGGCTTTTCTTTTGCATGGAAAGAGAGGAGTTGTGCTCCAAACTTTCTTTTCTGCTTCACTATCTAGTGAAGATCTGGATCCAGGGTTGGGTGAAATTCAGATTGGAGAAATTGGCTTTTCTTTAGTAGTGGATAAAACGGGATGCTGGAACTTGACAGAAAGAGAAATTAGAGGAATACTTCAATCAACTTTAGTCATCCCAGATGCACATGACTTTCTTTATTAAGTTGAACAATAATGAATCATTTTAAAATGACGCCATGTTATCTTCTCATATAGAGGTCAACTTGGCTGTTGAGTTCAAAAACTTCACAAACATCCATTTTTAAAGTAATCCAAATGGCACAAGTGGGTTAATAAATGTCTTTAAAGCAACAGTAAAGAGTTTTTGCTCTTTGGTCCCCATACAGGTTGGAAGTCCATTTCCACTGTCGTAAATAATTTTACAATGCATTGTACAAAAAAAAAGAGATCAAGTTGGCATGTTTAGTATCTGTAAACTGGTATTACTCACAAGTCTAGTAGCAGCAAAGCAAGGTCAACATCAGTCTTGCAACTCCTAGCCTCCTTCAGCTCTCCCAACGAGTATAAGCCCGCCCTATGTTCACTCTAGTTCAAGCTCTTTCTCAATTTCTTTGCCTACTCCGAAATGAAACCCTTCCCTTTGACATGAAGACAATTCCCATGATGACAATTGAAAAGCTGCATGAATGCTAGGTAATGGTATCTTTCTTTTATATGTACCTGCCGAGTATGCTCCACCCACAGCCTGCAGGACGCTCCACTGCGTAAAGCAAGTTTTTGTAGTTTTCACTCGAACTACAGGACCGCGACCCGAGGGTTGGAAATTTCTTTAGTGCGGTTTTGGCCGATAGAGGACTGCAAAGCGAATGTGAAAGTGGTATTCGATTGCTCGAGTACTCGAACGTGGCATTGACGATCAATCACGAAAACGATGATTGTGTGGGTTTATTTATTTTTATTTTTTTGTGGTTATGGTGGAATTTGGAGGTCTGGTTAGTGTTACAAGCGCATGTGGTAGTAAAGACTGAGTGTGTGTTTGACATCGACGTAAGCTGTGTAGACTGGCGTATGACATCAGTACCATGCCTAATTCAATCCTGCCGATCTGTGCAACACTGTGAAGCCGAACACACACTAATCCACTATGATTTTAAAACGATGCAGTGATTTTTGGATTCACTTTTGGTAAAACGAAAATACAGTCAGTCAGGTGCAAAATGTACAGCGCCCATCACTAGTTTAATGGGTTATCATCAAACGTCAAGAAATACCAGAGAGCGATACGAGCATTACATCTTGACTGAGAACAGGTGAGAGGACGACACGACACAGCTAATCGCTTAAACGATAGCAAAAGACTTAAAGCTACTTAATGTTATGAAGCCCCTTTGATTGCCCCCAGCTAATCAAGTACTCGTTTTTCAGACCTAGGGATTAATCGAAATGAAATAATGACATACATGCACATCCCTACTGTGGACACCAAAGATTTGTGAAATGTCCCCTTTAAAGCTCCTTAATGTTTATGAAGCTTGTGCTTTGACTGGATGTCTTTAAAAGCACAGTTGTAATAGCACATCCACAGGAGTTAAACTTTCTGTCCAGTACATAACTTAGTTTAAGTCTTGCATTTTGCACGATGTATAATACATTTATGTTGTATCAATGCTTAATATTACGTAAAGTGCGTCTTATAGAAAGCGCTTCAGTTTGTGTTTATTAACCCTTTAGTTTCACTTTATCACGCAACTATTCCTGTTAGAAGTTTCTGTTAATTTTTTTTAAATTAATTTATAATCTAGTATGTGTTCATTTTCTGTCACAGTTTCTTCAAAATCAAGTTTTATTTGAGTGTTTTTAATGAAAATATTTTATTGCTGGGCAAAGTTTAATCCCGATTAATCGCATACAAAATAAAAGTGATTTTTTGCATAATATATGTGCATGTACTGTGTCTAATTATTGTGTATATTTAACCACACACACATTCATATATTCATTTCAGAATTGTTTTACTTCTATATAATTTTTTTTCATTTATTTTTAATATAGAATATATACAAATATAAATAAATATATATAAACATCTAAATGTTTCTTAAATACATACATGAATGTGTGTGTATTTATTTATACATAATAATTAAACACAGCACATACTCATATATTATGCCAAAAATCACTTTTATTTTGTATGCGATTAATCGCGATTAATCTTTGCCCAGCACTAAAATATTTACATTTTCACCATGATGCGTATTATTGCCCCGCCCCCAATTAATCGAGTACTTGTTTTTCAGACCTATGGATTAATCGAAATTAAAAAAATTACATACATGCACATGCCTAATCACAACTACACTTATTTGAATTTCAAATAGTTTTCAATTCTCCCCAAAATTCACCTTTCTGTTCGCTCCTCCGAATAAAGCTAACAAAATGAAAGCGTGAAGCATTTTAAGCTCAGTTCCTGCATTTCCCCGTTGCTTTTGCACAAGCACAATTTCTCTTCCGCCTCCTGCTAATTCTTGGACACTGACACAACATCTCGGCTAATTGTGGCGGTTGCTCAGCAGGGCTGTTGAGACTGAGGCAAGGTTGACGTTGGGTGGAATCATAAACCCCCCAAGGCCTAATTAACTCTGTTGGTTCCCCAATTAATCCATTAAGTTGTTTTGGCTCAGTTGCAATAGCCCGGGGCACAATTTTATATACCGACACGCGGCAACATTAGGCGCTAAGATGTCTGTGAAGGGGATTAACTGCATGACGTAGCGTGTGATTTTGAGATTTCTTGTTTTTGATTTCTTAGCGTGATGTCTTTATCGTTTACGGTTTGTATCGCGGTGACACGAGCTCACGTGTCGGGGCGTTCGGCCTTTAATGAGGCCCCTTAAAATTGGACCCATAATGAGCTGTGAAGTTTAATGATTTTAATTAGAGCTCATGCAACCTGGGCTGATGAGAAGAGACAATTATCAGAAACACGGGCATGCTGAATGTAATTATGAACGTTTATAAACTACTATTATTATCGAACATCCGAATGGGACACATTACAGAATACAGTGTGCTAAGGTATATTAATTTTGGGTGAGCAAACCAACCAGAAGCCCCCTTGACATCCATAGTAGGAAAAAAGAAAAGGGGCTTGTGATTAAACCAAATGCATGTTTGTGTTGTTTCAACTTTATTCAAAGCTTCCTTTATTGAATGTTTTTACTTATGTGCTAATAAAACGTACCAAATCAATATTCTGTGTCTATATGTTTCCAAGTAGCTGCATAATAAGAGCGATAATATATATCAAGCCGGGTTGTTATCACAGTTAAATCCCTTCGGGGTGATACAAGACCCCTATGCTTCATATCGGGGTCTTGATTACAATGTTGCAACCGGCTGGCTGTAAGTTATCCCTTGCTTATAATATAAAGTCTTTGTTATTGTGTGATGATCAGGATATTTAGAAAGACACAACAAAAAGCAAATGGCCCGCTGAATTGTAAGAGTCAGAGAAATTGAAGTGAAAAAAAAAAGGGCATATAACATAGGCCTTAGGGAACCATTAAAAATAATAATAAACATGTATACGCATACACACGCATGCATACTGACTAACTGTACGTGTGTCTGTGTGTGTGCAATGAATGAGAAGTCTTGCAAAAACACAGCTGATCTCGGTCGAGGCTCAGATGTTTTCGTACTCGAAAATAGACTCGTGAGTCATCTGACCTCTGAAAAATCTTTTAGCACCATTAACATTTGAAAGGCACCTAATGACACGTTAGAAAACCCAGTGGCCGAGTCCACGCAGGGCAACCGAATTCGGTCCATTTGGGCTCTGTAATTAGCACATGGCGATTTTTGCACATAAATGGCCATTGCTGTTTTCCAGGCGTGCTTCTCGTTTGTTTTTTTGCAATGGTTATTGGCTTTTAAAGTCACTGATGCAAAAGAAACGGCGGCTATTAAATGCCTGACAGGCTCTAATTTCGACAAGGAGTCCATTAGAGAAATTTTCCTGCTGATTCTGGAATCAGATGTATCTGGAGTTCGAACGCCGTGTGCGCACATGCAACGCGTGCTTGGCTTCGTTTGGATTTTTTAATTCAGCCAATGTGCGTTTACACCGTCGTGAGTTGATTAATGCTGTGTTTTTGAATGCCAAAATAAATATTTGTGAGTTTGTGATTTGCGTTTGATGAAAGAGGAAGACTGGGTGCTGTGAAATAATGCATTGACTATAAATATTGTTGATTGGTGTGGCAACTTGTGGTAATGAATCAGTCGACCTGATTGAACCTAAAAAGTATCATGAATTGGTCAGATGACTCACTGAATCAACAGTTTTGAAAGTATGCAAATAGCATTGCATTGGTTACAAACACTTTGGATAAAAGTGCACATATGTGAAGTTACTAAAACGTACTATGAATGTGATGGAATAAATATTCCAGTTTTAGGGCTGGGGTGCTGTTGTGCCCCCTGCTGCGAACTGTAGGAAACACTGCTTTAGTCGTCTCCATTAATTCACAGGGAACAAGGGGTCTGTGTGCTGCGAAGACAACAGACTGATGGTGTTCCTACATCATCCATTTCCTCCTTATTTTCTTGCCCTCCGGTGCTTGAAAACAACTATAATTGCAACGCACAGACCAATATGTAGAATCATGCACTCTCACACAAAAACCCACACATGCATGGCAACCGTGGCATCGTGTCACACGCGGCGGGTTTGAGGGAAATTTGCCGGCTGCTTGGCAACCACACAAATGCAGAAAGCGGTTTGGGCAATTTTTATTTTCCAGATGATTAAGTCCAACAGAAATGATGGTTGCTAAGATCACCGACCATAAAATTAATTATTAAAGCGGGAATCAATCGTATTGTCTTACGATACAGATTTATATACTACTTAAGTTACCTGACGGTACAAACCTCTCATTTACTGTATGTTGAGGAGCAAGTTCACACCCAGTTCATTGCATGCGTTATTAAAGCGTGTCCTTTAGCTCCCGCCGGAGTAATAACATGCACCATTACAGACGTTACACTAAAGTGATCATTTACCTTGAACACTGTGGTTTGGGAACGGTGACAGTGATGGTGGGCTGCAACCTGACCAACTTGCCGAGTCGCAGGACACGTTTACGCTGTCAGCCTATTCTCATTTTTCTTCCACGGACTGGCAGAGATTGGATCTCATTGCAAAACAGTAATAAGATCAGATTTGGGTTATTTTTAAAACGTGGTTGTAAATCTGATTGATATCGGGTTGTATTGTATCTGATACATCTGTTGGATTCAGATTATTGATTTATTTGTTTTTAGGAAAGAACAAGGAGGGTACTGAATTTAGGATATATTTATTTATATTTCTGGATGTGACAATGCCCATTAACTCTTCTGGTAGCCATGCAAGCTGTTCAATTTATAAAATGACACACCTCCATCCATTGCATCCTTTCTGAATCCAGAATAAACTGCACTGCTGTTTTTGTAGTTTAACTGGCGGTTGCGTCAAGGTCAAGGGTTGAAATCAGAGTAATACCATAGCTTGAATGCAATGCAAATGGCTTTTGATTAAAGCTTTTGTCAAATGCATAAGTGTTAACTGTAATGCATAAGTAAATTACACATGTTGGATATTTGGGCACCTACTTAATAATAGCCTCTCCACCCTGCTATCTGAAGCGTGACACAATTCCCTCTGCCGCATCTCAGTGGTTTGCTTATTTTCTGTGAGCGCGTATTCCCCCGAATGGGTCATTCACATACATATGCATGTGACTTTTCCTGTGACGAATATCATTGCAGCTCCCAGAGTCGCCCGTTTGCACGCGAATTGCACCGGCTGCGTATCCGAAGCTCCGACTGAGAAATATTATTTTTCCCCACCCGCTGCCGTAAAGCCTTCATGCCACCGTGATGGGAGAGATGCCATTATGATGGAAAACCACAGCCGGATTTGCATTCTGAATAATTCAGAGATGACCTCTTAGTGGATGGAAAAGTGGTAACCGTGCACACAGCAGGTGTCGCCGGTGTAATTAGTTTAGCAGTATTGCGTGCCGCGTAAATGCAAGAGAAAGCAACACCGGTCTGCGTCTGCGTGACGGTCCATCCAAACGGGATTATGGTTCGATCCCTGTGATTAGAGGTCCGTGGATGCTGCGGAAAGGGTAGTGGGATGCAGATTGCACTTATTATATGTGTGCAGAGGTGTCCGCGGGCGTGCCGAGCTGCGTAAACATGACCTATCCATACAAATGATTTGTTCTGTTTTACTTCTCTAATAGATGTGCCGACCAGTCCTCCACTCCGTGATGCTGGAAGCGAGGAGGAAACTGGGTAGACGGCCAAGAAAAGCGGCAGTTTGTCAATGCTAATCCTATACAATGCTCTATGCGACGTGTTGCAAATGTTCGACTGCCAATAGCGATATAATTGAGCTTTCTTTCGATCTCGGGCTAGTCAGGATGCCACGGCTACTCGGGTTCCCTACGTCACCGCCGGGCCTGCGCCCCAGCCAGGGAATTAGGGTAGGCGATGCGATCATGCTTTTTTTGGTAAGCAAATAGGTTTAGCACCTGGCAACACTATATTATCCTCTCAACGCTTTGCTGTGAAAATGCTCTTCTCTCATCGCATTTTCTTCTTGTCATTCTCTGCTGTACTTCTGTGTTTTATTTCCCTCTTGTAGGCTCTGTCTCTCTGGGTCCGGTATGCACTCCTGATATGGGAGCGCCGGACATTTGGAGCAGTGACATTTGGTGGACGTGTCATCCCCAGTGTCCAGATCCATTTTCGTCATGTTGCATTTCTTTTCGTGGCTGTCCCTCCGCCTCGCTCTCTCAACCTCTTTGCGAGTTCAATCCATTTCCATTAGACAGCCATCTTCCTGGCCTTTTCAGGTGCTGCTGTTTCAGAAGGGCGGAGCTGGCCGGGTCAGGTCGTGTTCTTATAAAGTTCCTAACTGAGGGTTTGCTCTCGATCCGGGTGCGCGCAGTTTAACCAACAGACCGAAACAGCACAAGAAATTGATTTGCAGCAATGATGTTTAAACTTTCCATGACAGATCTATGCATTGCTTTAGCAGTGCAAAAGTTGTGGGTTTGAACCCAGTGAAGACATATACTGATAAAAAATCTTGGAATGCACTTTGGATTAAGACGTTTGCCAAATGCATAAATGTAAAAAGTTGTTACGTTCTCAAAAAGCTGTCTTTATTCAAGACAAGGCTAAAGAGAGTCGAAGTCCTGACAAAACCAGGTTGTGTTATGTGGCGGCCTGGAACGAAGACAGATCCTTGAAGACCCTCAGGGACCCAATGTGCAAATTTAAGATTGTGTCCAAGCAGATTTCGATCATTCCGATGTGTTCAATGTATTCGTACCCCTTTATAGGCTGGTTAAGAGCACAGCTGCATGGAGGTCATCACCTTGCCGGTCGGTCAAAAGCAAGGCTGGTTCAGCACATGCCAACCTTGCTTTTAAATGATAGCGTGTCATTCAAAAGAACTCCTGACACATCTGAATCTCTTTTGAGTGCGGAGGCTACACTTCAGCGAACCTCGTACGCCGTTTAACCTCAGTAAAGAGGACCTGGGTTATTTCAACCTAATAGGAAATCGGCTCATGCCCCGAGTCTCAGTTAGAAGAAAAACAAGGAGAAATAGACAACAGCACAGACCTTTTCCAACGGCATGCCCTTTTCATTGCTGATGTGTGGAATGGGATAGATGTTTGTTGTTGTTCTGTGATTGGGTTATTTTTCTATGATAGCTTGATTTTCAGCGCACCTGCACCCGCGGTTTGTGTACCTTTAATAAGTCAGAGGCAACGAAACATTGTATTTTTTATCATTTTTGAGGGAGGTTGTTGGTTTTTGTCAGATTGTTCAGTTGTAAGGCTTTCGCCTCAGATTGTTACTTAAAAAAATACACTTAACAGCACAATAGAAGAAAAATGTTTTTAGTATGGTATGTTTAAGTATGTTTATTTTGGCAATTTCAATAAATCAGTATGCATAGATAAATGACCAAAAAGGACACCTTCATGCAATGTCCATGTCCGCATTTTCATTTAAAGGTCCGCTGTGTAGTTTTTAGCAGCATCTAGTGGTGGGAGAGTGAATTGCAACCAAAGGCTCAGTCCACAGCTCACCCCTCCCTTTCAAAATGCATAAACAAGCTACTGTAGCCGCCACAGGACAAACATGACAAAACGGCTTTGTTACACGGTGACGCAAATTGGCGACTTCCAGTTTACAGAAATACCCCTTTCGCCTCTTTCAGATCTCCAAAGCTTTTCCCTGTCTGAGAAAAGAGGCAGATGGTGGTAAGACAGAACTAAGAGAGGAAGGAATCAGTCAGTTAGCAGTCGGCCATCTTTAGTGTATCTGCAGTACTACGCTTGATATAATTCAATTGAATCCTGAAGCATTATAGGTAAAATCACACAGGCATAATAGCTTAAGGTAAAGAGGCATTGAAAAACCACTCACGGCAAACACGGCGGTGAGAGGGAAAGAGAGACTGGAAGTGTTTTCTGGCCTGTGTGCTTGCTGACAAAAAAATGAGTCAAGTGGCACTGCATCGATTTACATCTCATCTCTAAAACGTGCTCTCGTTGAGCAAATAAGTGTTATTTCAGCAGGTCTTGAATGGAGATTTTACCTCTCGAATCACACCGTATAGAGAAAGGGCTGGTTTTATATCTGTCATATTTACATTGGCATAAAAAAACCCTTTTACTGTATATGGACAGAGAAATGGCAGAGTGTGCAGTACATGGGATGATTTAGAAAGCCTATATCTCTGCATCAGAAAATCATAGAGACACGGTGGTTAGATCGTTTCACTTGTTTTTTTTTTGTGTGTGTGTTTTGGGCAGTTTAGCCTAATAAATATTATCTTGGCCATGCTAGAGGACCACCTCAACAAGTCTAAATTATTTAAAATAATCTTAAAAAATCATCTAGTATTGTGAGACTTTTTAAAGATGTACAAAAGTTATTTGGTGTCTACGGCGTTTGAAGAGTGTGAAGCTTAAGCTCAAAATACACCACAGTTAATTTATTATAGGATGTTAAAATTGCCACTTTCTAGGTGTGAGCAAAATGTGCCGTTTCTGGGTGTGTCTTTTTAAATGCAAATGAGCTGATGAAATGCAAACACTGATTGTCATGATGGTGGTTTGTTGTATTTGAAACTCAATTGTGCTGTCGATAAAATTCTCTTTCTCTCTTTCTTTCTCCCTCTCTGCACTAAATAGTTGGATAGTGCAGATCAAGGGGTGGCATTATTATGATAAGATCCCCGTTTGACATCACAAGGGGAGCCACATTTCAATTACCTAATTTTTCATATGCTTGCAGAGAATAGTTTACTAAAACTAAGTTACTGGGTTGTTCTTTTTCACGTTTTTCACGTATTCATTTAGCTTGATATTTTCTAGGAAGCACCGGGGACCCAATTATAGCACTTAAACATGGAAAAAGTTACATTTTTACAACATGTCCCCTTTAAGAAGGGTTGGTTTTAGTAGGATATATTTTTTTATTTCAATAACATTTAAAAATTAATATAATATAAATCACCAATAAAATCTGTCAACAAATATTTCGTTTGTTAGGATACAAGTGGTTTTATTGTTGTAATTGTAGTGCGTGCTAATGCATTATCCGGAGCAATTAGGAGCTTTTACAATGCAATTGACATTTTTAAGTGAAAGGCGAGACGCCCTACGGCCAACATATTGAGCTTTGTGATTCATTCCTCTGTTTATTGTACTACAATTGGACGTTTTCTTCCTCATGATAAATTGCTACTTACCATACTTAGCTGTCATGTAAGATTTGCAAGTATACAAATGATACAAATAAAGAACGAAAGAACAGCTAAAGGCAAAGAAAGACAATACATACTTATGTCAGTAGATATCTGAAATCATAAGAATGCAGAGAATGATGCAAGATCCGCAAATGAATATTGTAATAGCAAGTCAGTAATCAAGTGTATATGAAATATTTGGTTAATAAATTCGTTTCTTAAGGTATATTTAAGCTACAATGTATCTATATAGTATATATTTATATCTAAAAGTGATGTGTGGCAGAAAGAGGCGTGTCTACTAACCGACATCGTTGCCAGGGCTGCGTATGTGTAGGGTGAGTCTATCAAAAGAAGGTCCAGATTCTATTGGGGTAGGGGCTTGTTTGTTAAGGTGATTTCAAATGTCAACATTGGCTTTCAGAGATTGTGCACCCTGCCTTTAAGTGTGCTCCTGTATTGCTCAGTAGTAGAGCATTGGGTTAGTACCGCAATGGATTCGAATCATAGATGTCATAGTATAAAACATGGACGTAGTGTCTGTGATGTCAACCGTTGGTTTCTAAAGAACATTTTTGAAGCCAAGCATAGGCGGAGCCGGTCATCGCCATCTTGCCAAACGCATAACCATGTGTCAATCTCGGATAACCAAAAATGGCCAAATAGGAAGAATGTGGGTGGAGCTGAGCAATGAAAAAGCAATGCCCACCCTCTAAACTATGCAGAACTTTAAGGCTTAATATAGTTTAATTTAGTAACAAAATTTGTAACAAACTTTATGGACCGTTTCTTCGGACGCACGTGAGGTCCGAACTTTACTTCCAGTTTCTGTTTGTTTAATGGTCGGACTAGTGAACTCTTAAACAAATACCTCGTCGAAAATAGCAAATGTTTTGACTTCCTAGGTAATCTTTGTGTTGTTTATTTTGCTTATTATAAATATATAACTTTAAAGGACGTTGTTGTTATTTATTCTTAGCGGAGTTTACTGGAAGTTGCGTGTTGACCACGAAAAGCCGCTTGTTTATGTTGTTACTGCTAAAACTGTCTATAGACCAAAATCACCAAGTTGTAAACATTATTTTCTGCTGTAAAGTTGGCCATTTTAACATGGGGGTCTAGGGGAATGACTCCCTTTTGGAGCCAGCCTCTAGTGGGCAGTCGTTGAATTGCAGTTTAAGTCACTTCCGTGTTTTGGCTTCATCAGAGAGATCAGAAGGTTGACCTTGTAATGCACTGTAGATAAAAGCATCTGCCACATGTAAAAACGCAATCTCTGTGGGTGTGTTATGCAGATTTTGGCCATCATAACTGCAAATGATGTATATTTAAGCATAGCTGAAGTGCCATATTAGCCACTCAGCATCCAGGACTTGCGAGAAGCAAGGAAATGCATGCATAGATAGGATATAATTGCATAGGAACTAAGCTACCGGCTTTAAACTCTTTACCTTTCTTAGCTGTAATGCTGGAAGAGGAATCAGGTTGTTAGTCACTCCATACAGCGAGCATGCACGCACGCACACACTCTGACTCAGTCATTGAAGCACATAGTCTCTCCTCCTGCATGAGAAGCTGTTAGTGTGCAGCTAATGCTTTGAGGCAGAACAGAGGAGAGATCCAGAGAAACCCTTTACACCAGTGTGGAGGACAGCCTGGCCAACTCTCCGACTCTCCGAGCCGGATGCACGCTGCCGGGCTCATCGCCAGAGAGAAGGAAAGCGACTATAGCGAGAACAAAGATAAAGAGGCTGCTGGCAAAAGAAAGCAGAGAAATTCAGTTTCAAGAATGTGACGGACGACAATTAGCGCATAGGGAACAACTTCTCTGTGAATCGTTTGCGCTGTAAGAGTTGATAGTGGCATTCTTATGGCAAGCGTCATTGTTACGGTATCTCATGTAAATAATAGATAATAAATAATTCCCCCTTGTTTACAATTTACCATAGTTTTACTACAAAAAACATGGTTACCACAAATTAACAATTGGTTTTGCTACGGTAACCATAGTTTAACAGGTTTTTGTAGTACAACCACTGTTTTACAAATGGTAATCAATATACTAAAAAAGTGGTTAGGGTTAGGTTAGGGTTAGGTTAGGTTTATTATTTACTATAATAAAACCACGGTTAATATTATAAGGGACATTTAAAATCTTGACATTTTGTTGCTCTCTCTCTCTCTCTCTCTCTCTCTCTCTCTCTCTCTCTCTCTCTCTCTCTCTCTCTCTCGCTCGCTCACTCGCTCTTTTCATCTTTCTCTTTCACACACACCTGACCCTCAGCAGGAACAAGCTAAATATTTCCACCAAGAGATTTCTACTGTTTGAACCAGAATGCATTTTGACATCCGTTGACGCTTCAGGTCCAGATCCAGAGGCACTGAGCAGCAGACACAGGGTTTAACAATAAAAAACAATGCACACGAGCCATGGTTTATTCACCTTTCTCCACATGTTAAAACAGATTTGGGACTTATGTGCTTGTGTTTCTGGGACACCGGGAAAAGCGTTCATCTTTAAAGCTGCTATTTCAACCCTCGCAAGACCAAGTGTGCCCTGCACGTGTGTGCTTTGTTATTCAGAAGGGCTTCTTTAATGTTTCTTGTGCTCACTCCCCCATCGATGCAAAAACTTATGACAGAGGCCGGAATGCAAAAGATGTTTTCCGTGATGACTGGCGAGCGGCCTGGGCAAGCTAATGAAAGGCTCCGTGCAATGGGAGGGACGTCATGTCGTTCTGCCTGTAATGAGGAGCAGGGGGATCATTAAGACAGAACACATCGAAATCGGGAGGCGAGCTGAACAAGGCCTTTGACGTTACGCATGCAACCCTCTGATGTGAGACCAAACGGAGATCGAAATGACATAGAGGCAGGAAGTGTGATAACAGAGGAGAGAACGGCTTGAAGATAAAAAAGGAGGGATACGAAAGAATACCCATGTAAGGTCTGTGCTGCAGTAACGCACTTTTACCAATAGAGGGCAGGCAGACTTTTACATTGACTTCAGCTGGACTCTCTGTCTCCTTTACTCCTTGTTTCCTTGTGTAAAAACACTTCAGTGCAGCAGAATATATATCACTCGTGAGGCGGGGATTCAGCAGCAATAAGGGTTTTTAGAAAGAAAATAAATAAAGCAACTCAAGTGGATGTTTGTGTGTTATGCTGTATATATCTATATATCTGGGATTTGTCAAGCACTGTTGGCAGTCTTTGTCGACAGTCGTTCTGGAAGGCAGGCTATACTTATTATTTTTCCACAGAAAGCCTACAAACATCAATGCACACATATCATGGACTGTATTGTAGAAAGAATAAAAACTTCATGAACACATATGCATTTAAATTACACGCATCTATTTAGCCAATAATAAACCATTTGGCCTCACAGGCTGAGGTACAGATGAGTTTTTAAAAGGAAGACATGGGATAAAGGACCACATGTCAAAAGCATGATGTTGATATGTTTACACATGTATCTGTGCATCCACAATGCATTTGTGTGAAGATGTGCCATTGTCATCATCTTTGAAATTGTTCTTAGTTGTGTCTTAGTTGTGTTTTCACATACAGTAGTGGTGTTGATGTGTTTAGACTGATGATTCGACACCTGGCGATTTCTTCAGCAGGTGGTAAAGGCGTCGCTGGATTATTTTCTCGAGTGTTTGAGGTTGAAGCTTCAAGTGAGGTGGTAGACGTTCTCTTTCTTTTTTTCTTTTTTTCTCTCTCTCTCTCAATTTTTCATTTCTCTCTGTCTCAGCAATCTAAGCAACAGACTGCTAACGAAAAACACACTGGTGTTGCTTTGGAAATATCCAGAACCTGTCAAAATCCTGGCCTTTGTGTGCATGTGTGTGCATGTCTACCTGAACATGTGAGATACATTGTGCAGTTTTTAATCGTGGTTTGTGACTAATTTGCTGAATTTTCCATTAAAGCTTTAGTCGTACACAATCCTGAATTCACAGTGACACCTACCTGAAACGAACACTGCGTATTAACTAGGGGTGCCGCAAGTTGTTAAAGCTATTTCTTATTTAACTGTTGATCAGGGTTTGGGTGGGTACCATTACCAGAAAAGAGAGCTTCTTTAATAATGTCCATTGATAGCAGCTGCGCAAATATTTTTTTTTGCGAGAAATTTATACTTTGGATAAATGTATAAATTGGATATATGATTGGGTGAAATATGGACAAACCATTAAAATTATAATTTAAAAAAAATTTCCATATTTGACCTAACCATATGGTTAAGCATATTTTGGGGTGTATAAGTGCACTACTACAGTAGTTTAATTTATTTAATAATAAAATTTATATTGTAATTATTAAATAATAATATACACATATATCACTTAAAAGATGATGCAGTGGTTTCTATTTCTGCACTGTAAAACCTTATTGACCTTAAATTATATTACTGTGTTCTGATTGGCTGTGCTTTTGTTGCTATGCTCAACATGTTTACTTTACGTCAGCTTGGACGGATAAATTATCTTTGAAACCTGGTTAGGATGCACTGTAGGTTTGGTTTCAGGTGCGGAAGAGCGCGTGGTGTTTTCAGTATGCAGTTTTCTCACTGAGGTTTGGAAATCGAGGGGGTTGTTAGTGTTCCCAACCCATTAGAGAGAGAAAGAGAGGAAGCGAGAGGCGTGCTTGCCAATGAATCGTCCCATGGGATCGAAACAGAAACAGCAGTCTATTATTTCTCACACACGTGGCATCCAACTACATGAGCCATGCCGTGGCGAATACACACTTCTGTGAACAACTACGGTGCAAGACATGTGGAGTGTGCTTTCCACGAATGTGGTGCTGAAAATATCTGTTTTTATTTTTTACCTTTAAAAGACGTTGAATGACATCTTTAAGCAGTGTCAAACTACTGTACAGTGTATATTATATAAAGCTTTTGTCAGTTTTTGAGTCATATAAAACAAACACCAACAAGCATTTTTATGAGGGTTTTCAACTCTGTTACAAAACTTTGGGATGTTTAAATACAGTTTAAACCACTGATTTGTATGTTTTTTCAGCAATTAACATTAAATATACATCAAAAATATAAATTATAAATAAGACAAAGACCAACAGGCATTGAAGTAACAGGGTTGTTGTCATTTTTGATTCATGATTATGTGAGTTTTTTCAACCCTGTTACCATATTTTGGTATGTCTAAATACATATTAAACAACTGATTTGTATGATTTTTGTAGTAATGAACATTTAACACACAATAAAGTATCAATAATAAATAAAGCAAACACCAACAAAGATTGAAGTAACATGGTTGTGGAAACATGATTTTATGAGGTTTACCAACCCTGTTACAAAACTTTGGGATGTTTTAATACAGTTTAAAACACTGGGCCCGGTTCTTAACCTATTCCTTAACCTCTCTCTTAACTCTGTGGCACGATTCCCAAAACGTTCGTACGCTAAGTATATCTTCTGTAAGTCACACTTTCGTAAGGTTGGTCTGGACCATTCGTAAGCTCTCTCTTAGCGTGGTTTGAGCGCAAAACGCTATCGCCGCAGTCTTTAGAAATCAGTGCAGCGCAGTACAAGTCAAACTATGGTATGCTGACAATGATTTTATGTTATGGACATTTTTAAGACTTATAATAAAATATGTTTGCAATGGATACAGGACTATTTATGCAGTTGACTTTATTTGGTATCAGAACTATGAATCAAAGACGGCGCCGGTGTTTGTTCCTCATTGAAGTCTGTTCCCTATATGTTTATAGCGTTTTCATCACGTTACATTTATAATTTATTTAGAAAGATTAAAGATTTCAATTGGTTATACTAAAAAGCAATAATATCATGTATTCTATTATACAATTTATTAAATATTTCATATTTGACAGTTTTATGTCTTTTAACCAACTTTTAACATATAGCCTGTCTTTTTCTTTTCTTTTCTTTTTTTCTCTACTGTTGGTTTTAAAACTGTTATGTTTCCAAACATAATAAATATATATTATACATATAATATGATTCATACTGTAAAAATAATTGACTTACAATCAAGAACAGTCAAGATACATTAAATAAATGCACACATATACATCTCAGTAGCCATTAAAACTTTCAATGTATATAAAGAATAAACATATAATGTGATAAAAATGCTATAAAAACACTAAAGGGAAACATAGGGGGAACAGACTTCCACACAACACCGGCCGCGTAACTGTTTAAGTCAAAACCCATGCCAAGAAGCGGCACAAGTGGCACAACGGGATAAGGAGGGTGGATAAATAGCGAGGGATACCCGGTTCGTCTACCCGTATTACTGACAATTTGATCATTTAATTAATAGTCTATATTTTACGGATAACTTAAACTATGTTAAAATAAATGTCACTGGAATAATTTGAGTAATGTTCCATTTGTATAGAGCGTGTTGTCTTTCTTAACGTCGTAATGCACCTTCGCGTGAAGTGGAAAATCGATACCTGAGTGATCGATCGCAAATAATTCAGCACCTTAACTTGGGACAGCGCCATTGTACGTCGAACTTAGAGGCAGCGTGTTAAGAAGCTTCATAAGAGACACTTCGGGGAACACACTTAGGAACATCAACAACTTTGGTAAGATATATCTTTTTGAGTCTTCTTAGCGCGCTAAGAGTGAACGTTATCGGGGAACCGGGCCCTGATCTGTATGGTTTTTCACCAATGCCCCTTCAATATTAAACATATAAATTATAAATAAAACAAACACCAACAGGCATTAAAGTAACAGGGTTGTTGTCATTTTTTGATTCATGCTTTATGAAGTTTGTCAACCCTGTAACCAGAATTTGGGATGTCTAAATGCAGATAAAAACACTGATTTATATGATTTGTTTAGTAATGAACATTTAACACACGTTAAAATATCAATAATAAAAAAAAACAGCAACTGGCATTGAAGTAACAGGTTGTTGTAATTTTTTGATTTTTACAACCCTGTTACAAAGCTTTGGGATGTTCAAATATAGATAAAAACACTGATTTGTGTGATTTTTGTAGTAATGAACATTAATTAAACACACAATAAAATATCAATAATAAATAAAAGAAACACCAACAGGCATTGAAGTAACAGGGTTGTTGACATTTTTTGATTAATGATTATATGAGGTTTGTCAACCCTTATACCAAAATTTGGGATGTCTAAATACCGATTAAAACACTGATTTATATGATTTTTGTAGTAATGAACATTAAACAAACATTAAAATATCAATAATAAATAAAACAAACACCAACAGGTATTGAAGTAACAGGGTTGTTGAATTATGATTTTGTGAGGTTTGTCAACCCTGTTTGGGATGTCTAAATACAGATTAAAACACTGATTTATATGATTTTTGTAGTAATGAACATTAAACACACATTAAAATAGCAATAATAAATAAAACAAACACCAACAGGTATTGAAGTAACAGGGTTGTGGAAACATGATTTTATGAGGTTTGTCAACCCTGTTTGGATGTCTAAATACAGATAAAAACGCTGATTTATATGATTTTTGTAGTAATGAACATTAAACACACATTAAAATATCAATAATAAATAAAACAAACACCAACAGGTCTTGAAGTAACAGGGTTGTTGAATTATGATTTTATGAAGTTTGTCAACCCTGTTTGGGATGTCTACATACAGATAAAATGCTGATTTATATGATTTTTGTAGTAATGAACATTAAACACACATTAAAATATCAATAATAAATAAAACAAACACCAACAGGCATTGAAGTAACAGGGTTGTTGTCATTTTTTGATTCATTATTATATGAGGTTTGTCAACCCTGTTACAAAACTTTGGGATGTTCAAATACAGTTTAAAACACGGATGTGTATGTTTTTTCACCAATGCACATTCAATATACATAAAAAATATAAATTATGAATAAAACAAACACCAACAGGCATTGAAGTAACAGGGTTGTTGTCATTTTTTTTATTAATGATTATATGAGGTTTGTCAACCCTGTTACCAAAATTTGGGATGTCTAAATACATATTAAAACACTGATTTATATGATTTTGTAGTAATGAACATTAAACACTCAATAGAAATATCAATTATAAACAGACAAACACCAACATCCTTGAAAGTATCAGGGTTGTTGTCAATTTTTTATTGATTCATGATTATATGAGTTATGTCATTTTGGAGTTTTGTGCAAACCTGTTACCAAAATGCAGGATGGCTAAATACAGAGCATTAATTTTCTGGTAATGAACCTTAGACACTCAATAAATGTATGTGATACATAAACAAACACAGAATAGAAGTTAGCCTAAATAAAGAAAAAAATGACATCTGTGCCCCCTTTAAATATGCCAGGGGATACCAGTGTTGGGTATCAGTGATGCATCCTAAGCGCATCCTAATTCTAAATTCGTCTCATAGAGATAGGCTACTTTCCGAGAAGTGCCTCTTGACTTCTGTATGAACTCAAAGTCATCATGTTGTGGGAAAAATATTGCAATGAATGAACTCTAGTCAGATTTGTAGTGCCTGTGAGAGATTTAAAGCAGGTGTTCTAAGGTTTACCAGCACTCAATGGAAAGTTCTAGCAAACTCGAGATAATCTCTACACAGAGACCTGATCTGCAGCTAAACCGCGATAACGGTCCACAGACAGCCGTGACTTTTGCCGAGCGGGAGGTTAGGTTAAACCGAGAATTAACGCAAATCCGCTAAGCGTTACTCAGTTGGATATGAGCATCCATATAGGCGAGCTCTAAAATTCCTCCTTAGAAAAACTGACATAAGCCTTAAACGTAGGAAATGTAATTCATTAAAGATGTGCACGTTCGCAGATTTGTTTATGCATGGTGTAATTGCCTATTTACTTGCAGCCAAAGACGTCTCAGTTTTCTGAAAAGCGGTTTAGAGGCATCAATTTCTTTTCTTTTCTTTCCTTGCTTCTGAGCACCAAGTGAGCGAATTGAGTACGTGCCACGATCGAGTGCCGTCTTTGAGTAGCAAACTTCTCTGACACTGATTTTGTGTACTTTGACGATGGCAAACATCTTAGCTCAAAGCGTCTATGTTTGTCTAGCATCAGTGCCATCGCCGGGATGTTTGGCCTCTTACGATATAAAAACACACGGCTAATGTGGGCTGACAAGCATGATAAGCCATGATTGCGTGTAAATTGGCAGTGGCAAAGGTTTAAGCTGGTCTTATGCTAATATAACAGAGAGTGACTGCTGGGCAAACACACAAACAAACACACATGCACAGTCCTTCAATGTGGCACACAGAGTCCAAATCTGACTTTTTACTGCATGCCAATGACAGATAAATTGAAAGTATTTACCGGTCATATAACTGCATGTTTGTATTGTATTGTGGGTAAACTATTTCCAATGTGAAAAGCATGTGACAACTTGCCCCAAAGTTCAAACTGACATATGTGTTGGCTAAATCTCAGGGCTAGCTCAACATAGCACGTCAGCTAAAGCATGAAAAGACACATTATTGTCTCATCTATTTTGTGCAAAACAAAACATTTTAACATTTATACCTAACAAAGTTGTATTGCATAAAGTTTAAAATGCTAATTTTTACTTTTTAAGCCAAAAAATAAGAAAATTGTCAGATTAGAGAGATCTTGACCACATGTGAACACGAAGTTGAATATAGAAGAAGTCGGCACACAAAGTGGCTATTTGATTTTTGAGATAGTGCCTCTAGTGTTGGAGTTATGAACAGTGTGACAACTTACCCCACTCCAGCTTCATTTTTAGATAACCAACTTTAGGCATTGTGGATAAACTTCTGATGGTACAGTATAAATTGTAAAAGTCAAAAATCAAGGACTGGACCTAACCGTTTTATAAAGAATGGTACAATCTCATTTATATGCTTTAGTATGAACTGCTTTCGCCCCATTGGCTCTTGGTTTAGGGGTGGGGTTTCATTAATGCCTTATTTTAATAATCAGTCATTTTTGTACTTTATACGAAATTAGGTTTCTACATACTCTACAGGGACATTTCTCACTTCAAAAGGGTTGAGTTACAGTACTCTCTGAAAGGTGCTATGCACAAATATTGCTTTGATAGCTGTATGATATTGTATTACATGATATGAGACAATAATATTTGGTGTGGTTTTAGTATAACCCAAGCATATCAGATGAAAATGATACCACAAATGATTTGTGGTTGACTCGGTCTATATCCCACATATCTGTTACGTAACTGTATGTGTGTGTGTTTAATCTTAAACTGACTATTATTCAAATCCGATATTAATAACATGAAACATGAGATCATTGGTAAGTTAAGAATAACCCTTAAAATAAATGAATTGCATAACACACACACACACACGCACACACACACACACACACACACACACACACACACACACACACACACACACACACACACACACACACACACACACGCACACACACACACACACACACACACACAATAAGAGTGTAAGGCAACATTAATTTAAGACCAATGTCTGTTTTAAAGACACGCTTTAAACACTTTCAATGTTTTTTGTTTTATGAGTCTATTTTGCACTAAAGTTTTCATACCTTTTGCATATTTTCACTCACTAACTCTTTGTTTTAATGTTTTATATTAAGGAATTAAGAAAGATGGAAATATTGGTTTAGCGTTCTTGTGAACTAGCTTGTTTTACTGGCTGGGCAAAACCAACACACTGCTATACTTGGCGTTTATATATTTTACAAAGTTTGAATGTTTTCAATATAGATTTAGTTTTAAAACTTCCTAACAAGGCCTGCACCTCTTAAAGGCCTCTTGAATTCACCTATAATCTAAAAATAATCTATTTAGGAGATTTAGCTGAAGACCTAAGGTTTGGTGTTTTCAGAAACAGCACAGAAGATACCTTCCCACCTCTTTGTTTTTACCTCTTATTGATAGTCAGTTGCTTTCTGAAATGCTCCAAATTATATAATGAGGTCATCTGCATAGCGCTGAGATTGGCTGACCTTTGCTTTTGCCAATAATTACAACAGAATCGCCCAAGACAGTCGACAGAGACGCTGCAGGAAAACACAACATCCCGCCCAGAAAGGTTAGCGGAGAGCTCGGCAATGGACTTCGGGAAATGTCATTTGAATTTCTTTGGAGTGTGGTCAAAATTTTGCAAGCCACAGAGATTTTTTTTTTTTAAGAAAAACAAGAATCCTGCCTGGTTACAATGATGTGTATCGTTGCATAGTAATTGCGTGCAATCGGTTATTTGAGTGTTGGAGGGTGCCAACGTTGGTGGTTTTAAAGCAACCGAGGGTTTAGCAGATGCAGGGTGAATGGTACACACTGGCTGGATTGTGAAAGCTTTTAGAAAGTCACGCCCAAAACTGTCATGCGGTTTTCTGCCTCTGTGCCCAGTGTGAGCACATGGCATGTGAAATTGAATGCTCTGGTCAGGCCGTGCCAACCCAGCAGTTCAATTCCGACGCCTACCAGCGCTGCGGGTCGAGCGTGCGGTGACCAGACGTCAGCGAATGTACAAAATATATCATCTGATTTTTGACTCTCAGTTTTATTCTTGGCAGCAGCCTGTTTTAAGGTGGTTTGATCTTATGGTCTAATTACAGACAATAATAAAAAGTACTGTTGTTGTTCTGGAAGCAAAGTAATTATGTCTTGATCTTTGTACTTTAAAACTTGTGTTTGCTGTGCCCAACGCCAATTTCAGCAAGATCCTAAATAGTCCTCTAAACATATTTAACCCCTTTTTCTGTATTTTTATTAAAAAGCAGCTAAAATCTGATTGGGAAACAATGAGACAAGCATTAAAATTGGTCTCTGTCTCTTTCCTATATGATTTCAGTCGCAACGACGCGTCACGTTTCACCTGCCGGATGGGTCTCAGGAAAGCTGCAGTGACAGTGGACTGGGTGACCATGAACCGGTGGGTAGCGGGCCGCTCATCTCACATCCTCTTCCTCTGGTGCAGTCCCAGGATGAGTTTTACGAGCAGGCCTCACCGGACAAGAGGACCGAAGCGGACGGTAATTCAGACCCCAACTCTGGTGAGTTAGCTTGTAATAGTCTGTTATGCGTGTTTTTTATAAATTAAGAAGAAACTTCATCCGGATATTACAGACAATTACACTGTACGTCATTTCACCCACAACAACAATGCAAATGACAATTTTATATACAGCAATTAAGCATATAAATTCAACTTTACAAACTCATGATGCAAAGAATAAAGTTGAGGCAAGTTAATTTCAGCTACTTAAGAAGAAATGGGCTGAGGCGAGATTGTATAATTATACACATTTGTGGTGAGATGCATTGGATGCTTTGATGATTTGAACAAGATCCGCTTTAATTAATCTGAGCGTGTAATGCTGTAAATACATTATCTTGTACTGTAAGCAAAGTTTCTATCGCTGTTTTGCTTTGCATTGTATTTTGACTAAGCGAGACGTGCATTTTTAGTAGGAAGTAATTTTTCAGTCTTTAATGCACAGTATATACACCTGAACAGTTACAGAAGTTTTAAACCAATTAAATTAAACTGTGGGTGGGTGACAAGAATAGAAACCAAATGAACAATAAAATGTCTCATCGCTTGTCCAGGCTGGTATGCAGTTTAAAAAACGTTGGGTTGTTGGATCAGATATAAATATTGTCTGAGTTAAAGGGACACTCCACTTTTTTTGAAGGTGTGCTCATTTTCCGGCTCCCATGGAGTTGAGCAATTGAGTTTTGCCACTTTGGAGTCCATTCGGCCGATCTCCGGGTCTGGTGGTACCACTTTTAGCATAATCTATTGAATCTGATTAGACCATTAGCATCGCGCTCAAAAATAACCAAAGAGTTTTGATATTTTTCTATTTGGAGCTTGACTCTTCTGTACTTACATTGTGTACTGGGACCGCCAGAAAATTTTAAAGTTGCAGTTTTCTAGGCCGATATGGCTAGGAACTATACTCTCTTTCTGGTGTAATAATCAAGGACTTTGCTGTCGTAACATGGCTGCAGCAGGCGTAGTGATATTACACAGTGCCCGAAAATAGTCCCCATGGTAACTTTCAATGGCAGGGGACTATTTTTGGGCGCTGCGTAATATCATTGCGCTTGCTGCAGCCATGTTACGGCAGACATGATACATGCAACTTTTAATTTTTTGTCGGTCTTAATACCTACAGAAGAGTCGGGTTTTAGATAGGAAATGTGTCGAAACTCTTTGGTTGTTTTTGAGCGCGATGCTGGTGGTCTGATCAGATTCGGTGGATTGTGCTGAGCTATGCTAAAAGTGGTAGCGCCGGACCCAGAGATCGGCTGAATGTATTCCAAAACTGTAAGAATCAAATGTTTAACTCTGGGGGAGCTGGAAAATGAGCATATTTTCAAAAAAAGTGGAGTGTCCCTTTAAAGGGATAGTTCACCCAAAATTAAAATTCTGTCATCATTTACTCACACTCATGTTGTTACAATGTATACATTTCTTTGTTCTGATGAACACAAAAGAACATATTTTTGGCAATGTTTGTAACAAAAGCGTTTATGAGCACCATTGACTTACATAATATTTATTTTTCCCACTGTGGGAGTCATGCTCCTGTTTTTTTGCTTGCTTAAATGTCTTTTTTTGTGTTCGGCAGAACAAAGAAATTTATACAGGTTTGAACAAATGAGGGCGAGTAAATGATAACAGAATTTAAATTTTTGGGTGATCTATCCCTTTAATTTAACCCCTTTTTGACCAAATTCTGCGTTGAAAATAACACAGCCAGTGTATTTCATTTTGTTTTATCAAGACACATGATAACATTTTACAATAAGGTATCATTTATTAAAATTATTAGTAAATGCTAACATAGAAAAGCAATGGAAAACATAGTTTAGCAGCATTTATTAAATTGGTTAGTTAAAGGGATAGTTCACCCAAAAATGAAAATTCTGTCATCATTTTTTTCATCCTCATGTTGTTCTAAACCTTTATAAATATATTTTTTTCTGATGAACACAAAAGAAAATATTTTGATAAATGATGGTAAGCACACAGCTGATTGTAACTATTGACTTCCATAGTAGGAAAACAAATACGATGGAATTCAATGGGTACAGTCAACTGTGTGCTAACCATCATTTATCAAAATATCTATCAGAATATTTTGTGTTCATTAGAAAAAAGAAGTTAATTACATTGTTATAGGCATGTGATTAATAAAAAAGTAGTAATGTATGGATATAAGACAAGAAGTTTTGACCTTGTTTATCAAAGCCATACCAATAAGAAAAATGTTCATCCTAACCTAGCACAATAGGTCAGCTATAAGAAAGCTTTTGATTTATACGACTGTCCTTGACATCTCGCTCTAGGATTTAAGGTCACTTTGTGCATAAAGACGGGCCGTGACGGAAGTATAATGGTCAGTCACGTCTCTGCGGGTAGCTGTGTTGGTCTGAGCACCTACCTGATTTATTTAGCGATGATTTCCCCGTTGGCATCTCATGCGGCAGAGATGTTCGTTTTTGTTCCAGCCACAGTGACCTACTTTTCCCATCGCAGAGAGTTATAGATCTGCAGATCCACCTGTGTCTCCCAAGGTCAAATCTACACACGTGTGTTTTCGTTTCGAAAGAATGTGATCATTTATGATACTAGTGCGTTTTTAATGTAAGCAGTTGCTAAGTTTAGCACACCCTTTGATTTCCTGCATTGGTCTCTTAAGATCGGATATAAATGGCTCCATGTCTTTCCTGCTATTATTACGATATTGAAAGTGCGATCTAGCGGCACAAGTATCACCTTTTAATTTGGTCTGGGGAGAGGGGGGTCTGAAACAAGCATTTGCATAAAGTAGGTGATAATTGTTCATTTTAATGGAATTGATGGTGGTGTACACACCAATTATCTGCAAGCTCTTAAGCCTGACAATTAATTAGCACACAAATGGCCGCCGTGCCATAGAGACCGATGCATAATCAAATATCGGGTGCACAGAGGGTTTATATTGAGAGCATCGCCACACTAACATGGCAACTTCAATTAGAGGTCAGTTAGAGAAAACCAACAAACTCGATTGAGTTTTATTTTCCGTGTTCGGCAAAGGATCGATAAACCTGACTACAACTTAAAGCAGTGTAGCTGATTTGAAAAGTGCTAACTGTAGCATTTTTGCTAGCATTGAAATCACGATCCCACCCTCCATGCAAATAGCCATCCAAAGCCACTCCTCCTTAAAAAAAAAAACAGGTTTTCGTTTTGTCCCTTTTGTTGCCGGTTCAGCAGGAAAGTTTGTTTGCTGCTGTTTGCCTGCATTCTTTGAATTCAGATGTGAATTCAAGGACCACATTGGAAATATATATTTTTTAACTTTATTGTTTTATCCTTGATAATGTGTTTATTTCACTTTTCGTCCAGTAAATGGTGACGTATGATGTCTGCGTGAACAGGGTGCGCAATGGTATGCAAAACACGTTCACAGAGGAGGAGCAAATTATTGCATTATTGATAATAAAATAAAATAAAATAAAATAAAATAAAATAAAATAAAATAAAATAAAATAAAATAAAATAAAATAAAATAAAATAAAATAAAATAAAATAAAATTAGGGATGCACCGATAGGATTTTTTGGGCTGATAACGATTTAAACAGACAACTTCTGGCCGATACCGATGCAGATACCGATTGCTACTTCAAAAAAAGTTGGACTTTTTTCCCCCACTAAAGTGCAGTCTGTTTCTTTTATTGTCCAAAACATTTGAGCCAGCTCAACAAAGGTTTTCTGTCGGTGCTTAACTCATTCACCGCCAGCCTTTTTAAGAAAAGTTGCCCACCTGCATTTTTGTGATTTTTACAAAATTTTCACAAAATTCCTTGCAGGAAAAATTATTTTCTCTATATATATAAACATACAAATTATATCAAATTATAGAACACACCCTCTGCTTTCAAACAAACAATAAACAAACAAACAAACAAACAAAATGGGGAAAAAACATTTCATTATATATTTACTTTTTCCACTTAATTTAACCACTGAAATATGGATATTTCTCTTCAAAAATACAACATTTTGAGCAAAAAGCTTAAAAAATTGCGTTTTTTAAAGGAATTTATGTTAGAGATCAGACTCAGAATGACTATCAAACATAAAGGCATTTAAAATAAATTTTAATATCTTTTTAACATCCGTTTTTAATAAATTCGTTTTGCGCCATCTGGTGGATAAAAGCGGTATTACACTTTCACTTTGAAATTCGTCCAGAAAGGCATTTTTATTAGTTAAATATGAACTCATAAATGACGAGATAACTCGTCAATGGCGGTGAATGAGTTAAGTATAGTGCACACAAGAACATTAAATCATTTTAAATGAACAACAGACATGCAATTCATTGCCTTTATGCGGTTAATTAATAAACAATCGGTATCGGCCTTTCTCGTGCTGTTGCCGATATGCCGATGGTTTCAAATTCATCAAAAATCGGCCGATAAATATCGACGGCCGAAACATCGGTGCATCACAAAATAAAATAAATTAAATTAAATTAAATTAAATTCTGTCATCATTCCCCACCCTGAAGTTGTTCCAAACCTGTAAAAATTTCTTAGTTCTATTGAACACTATGAAATATATATTGTGAAGAATGTTTGTAACCAAAAAGATCTCGGGCACTATTTACTACCATAGTATCATTTTTTTCTACCATAGAAGTCAATAGTGCCCAGATCTGCATGGTTACAAATATCATCTTTTGTAACTGGAATGTGGAAATTTCATCTGTATTTATTAACCTCCATATTCATTTTGTTTCTGTACCAGTAGAGCATTGCATTAGCCGTATAAATGTATACACTGAATGCACTGTAAGTCATTTTGGATAAAAGCATCTTCCAAATGCATAAATGTAAATTCTGTTTAGTTGCAAAAGCTTATGTTGTTGTTTTTTCAAAAGGAGAAATTTTGAAGAAATTTAGGTAGCTCTTAATGCATATAAGTCAGTGACTGCGGATAACATTTAAATTTATTAATTTAGCAGACCCTTTAATTCAAAGCCACTTACAAATAAGACTGCATTTAACATTTCGTCTATAATAAAAGTACCCTGCATACATGTTTGAGTTTTACAGACTGGTGTTATGTTTTTTATTTGTTTTTTGTTTTTTTGTGCATAGCATTTCTAGAAAGAATATTTTATAATTTATAATAACTTATAATACATAATAAAATAATAATTTTGTTATCCATAGAAAAATACAGCAACGTTTTGATATTGAATAAGTAATAATACTTGAATAAGTATAAATAATAAATAATGAGAATTCTGACAGTTCTGAATTGTAAAGGTTTGAGTTTTTCTTTTAACTTTAGCAACTTTATAAACAGATATTTAAAGTAAACTTGTGATGAGTATGACTCAGTCATGAATACAAGGTGGAAAAGTAGGGCGAATGGTTTCATTTCGAGTTTGCGGATCAAAGATATGGTCCGGTTGTCTGGTATTAATGAAAGTGACTGTAAAATCAATCCAGGTCTATTGGTCTGTAGACTTGGTGTGTGTTAATGAACTCTGATGAAGATGATCAAACGTGAAGTTTATTCATACACTGGAAAACAAATTAACGATATCAAAAGGTTCAAGACTATGAAAGTACTTCAGTGCACCTAAAAGTTTATTTCTCTGAAGTTAAGAGCTGAAAACCCTTTGAACTTGAGTTAAATGTCAGCTTTTAACTGTTGTATAGCTTTTATACAGTTAATGTGTACGCTAACATACAGCAGTGTTCTGTTACTGTAAGTTGTGACCAAAAAATTGAAATAAACAATGCAAATAATTAATTGCAACTAATTTGCCCATTTGCCTATTTATCATACCATATACACTGACTGGCATTCTGGCGCAATATGGCTGCCGTCGCATCATCCAGGTGGATGCTGCACATTGGTGGTGGTTGAAGAGAATCCCCATTTCATATGTAAAGCGCTTTGAGTGCTGCTGCAGAAAAGCGCTATATAAATGTAATGAATTATAAATAGCGAATTTAAAATGCGCCCAGTGGAAACAGCAATTTTGCAAAAACTCCCATATATCGCAAACGTCGTTTTTTTCACATTTAGACCCTTACAGTCTGTTTTTTACATGTGGCGCCAAAATGCGTGCATGGTTGAATGCACAGCCTTGCAAAGTATAGTCTATTTGACTTGTAAGTGTACGCAGACGTTTGACGCATGCGCATTGCGACAAATTGTAATGCATCTTCTGGGCTACATATTACATTCTGATGTAAAATCAAAAAATATATGCTGGATATACAAAAAAAAAATTAAAATATAGTGCATCATTTTGCATCCACTTTTTTAAGTAAGTTTTACTTGGAATTTTAAGCAATTTAAGTTAAAATGTGTTTTTTAAGCAATTGCTTAAAATTCCATATAAAACTTACTTAAAGTGGATGCAAAAATGATGCACTATATTTTTAAGTAAATCCAGCGTATTATTTTTAACAGTATACAAGTCCACTACCTATTTTGTTATATTTACTAAAATAATTCAATAATAATTTCCTTCTTAAAAATTTTACATGATAAAATAAAGTTGAATTTACATAATAATGTTTTGATTCAGAATTACTCACATTTTTTGTGTTATTTTTACTCAAATTTGGTAAAAAAACAAGATATTTTTTAAAATAGAATTTACTCATTATATTTAGGTAAATTTACTAAGCCACAAAAAAAGCCATTTTTTACAGTGCAGGCACATGCGCAACCTATGCGTACAATGTATAATCCGATGAAGAGTCCCAAAACAGGACTATACTTCGGCCTTTAAAGTTTACCTGACGTGCGTTAAAGTCACATGATCATTCTTTAAATATGGCATGTTTGATTGGAGGACAAGACAGAAGAGGTGTGTTCGACTTTATATGGCGTCACAAAACCCGACAAGCGCATGACATCCAAATACAGCGAGAGCGATTTGCTCTGTATGCTTTCGAAATTGCTCTCACAGTATTTTGATGTAATCCCCATGTCGGTCTGCGCGGCGCCGTATGAAGTCGAACACAATCGTCGCCATGGTTTTCAGAATGACTTATCATGAGAACCAAAATTACGTTTTAGTCGCATAACATCGGTTAATGAAAAAAAACGTCATTTCGCAATAGTTTTTTCTCAACATTTAGAAAATAACCCACAAGTTTGCGCAGATCTTTAATAGAAACGCAGCTACAGACTATACAACCTCAGACTATTTTTATGTCCATACAGTAATTATTTATATACTATTATTTATATTTATATACTATTCTTATGTGACGCAATGTCTCTTTTTCTTTAAATATTGTATATTATTTTATTTTTATTTATAATTCTCTAAAACTTTTTCTGTAATGTTGTTGTTGATGTTGCTGTTGTACACTAAGGGGGTGAGGGAACGATATTTCGATACTCTGTATGTCTTGTACATTCAGCAGTTGACTTTGACTTTTGACTATTTACATGCATTTTGTAGACAATTACTGTATATAAAACGACTTAAGGTGCATCCAAGCTATGCATTTTTTTCTATGTGTTTTGTGTTTATAACGCAGGGCTCTGCAGGTTGAGCTAGTTGTTGATTAATAACTCACTGCAGAGGTTAAAGGGAAAGTTGACCTAAAAATTAAAATTATGTAATCATTTACCGGCTCTCATGTTGTTACAAACCTATATACATATATATTTTTCTGATAAACACACAAAATCAAACTGATCAGAGGCCCCATTCACTTCCATAGTACTCTTTTTTCCAACTATGGAAGTGAATGGGGCTCATGATCAGTTTTGCTGCAAACATTCCTCAAAATATCTTCCTTCGTGTTCGTCAGAACAAAGACATTTATGTAGGTTTGTAACAACATGAGAGCCAGTAAATGATGACAGAATTTTCATTTTTGGGTGAACTATCCCTTTAATGACTCACATACAAGGTCACAGATTGTGTTAAGCATCAAACAAAGGTCTGAATGCAGAAAACATGCTCTCATTGAACAATAGCAGTTAAAACTGTTTTTTTTCCTGTGAGCTGCCTGCACTGCAGATGCCACACAACAATGATTTTTACAGCGTGGAGCCATTGTGCACAAATCTCTCTGCGCCTGTTTGCTCCGAGAGTTCAGAAAGCTCTCTTCTGTAAAAACTGACTGTGAGGATTAATTTGTCAACTTCATACGACCCACCAACCACAGAGGAAGCGGGTCTGAGGATGTTTTGCTGATTGTATTAATCTTCGAAGTAGGGAGTATCATGATATTCTTTTATTTTTTATCTCGCTTTGTTTACTCCTGCTTTAAAGACGTCTGTTAAATCTTGGAATTGTCACAAAAGCTTGTATTTTCTTTTAAATACGCCTCACAGGACCGTCAATGGCAATTGTATGCAACAACTTAAGAACACGAGTACTGGATCCGAGTGGGCTCCATTTGGACTCCACGGGAGACCCCCAGATTCGCAAGCTGCTCCGTGTGCGTGGGATTCAAAAGCTGATCTCCTTATTTTTTTTTTACAAAAAGGCATTTGAACAAAAGCAACCCTCCGAGATGATAATTACAGGATACTGTTAAGCTCTACCATTCGACGATTTGAGAAAAAAAACTTTTAAGCATTTGTAAGAAAATATACGATGACATCCAATGCTTTTGTTTATGGGCAAAAATTGTGGTTTGTTTTTAGTTTGGCATCCAGATCTGAAATTATACAATCATACCATACAGCTGTTGCTAATAGTGAATACATATGCATCTAATTAGCAATTATGCAAATGAACTAAACATTTTTATGCTTCCAATCAAAAGACATTAAGTTAGTGGATGCTAATTATAAGTCAACGATTTAAGCATCACTTGTGTTTTAAAAAATAGCACTAAAGGCACAAAAGATTATAGTGATAGTCATTATTTTTACAGTATGGGCGTCTTAAACCATTATAAATTCTTTGCGATCTTAACATCTGGAATAATTAGCTACATCAATTCCCGCGTTGCCGCGCTACAAATTTACACCGATTTAATTTGTAATCTAATAAGTCTGGGCTATAATTGGTAGTTGAGATGGTGCCGGTTTGCCACGGGTTGGGGCTGAGGCTTGTCACTATTTGAATACACCGAGAGAATATACAATAACCCATAGCTATTTATTTATTGATGAATGTTTCAATGCCTTGGGTTTATAGTTCAGTTCTGATCATTAAAGATTAAAATGCCTGAAGCTCTTTTCTGGGGAACTGAATCTGTAGCCTTGCACATACAGCAGGCAACCAGTAATTAAACCTTATCATTATCATTTTATGTGAAGAAGAAATGTTCGAAATTTTGCTGTTTACGATAAACACATCATGTTTGCTGTATAATGCATCAAAGATTAACTTAATAGTCATTCATGTTGGCAGTTAAACACAGAATTCTATTGAAGTTCTACCACTGCACTCTTTGTTATATAAAGAACCTTTATATAAAATATGCATGGTTGGTACGATACAAGAACCCAAGAATGAAAGCCAAAATCTAGTTTCTTATTTTCAAAAGCACAGTTTAAACTGTTAAGCGTCACCGTCCCGAATACGGGACACCTAAGTTTGCATTAATATTGTTGATGTAAATTTGAATCTATCACTACAAACTATATATCGTTGGAAAGGTCTAAGCCTCCAGAATAGATTTTTTCAACAGTGTTCTATAAAATAAATTATGTAGGGAGAGTAATTGATTAATTTATGAAGAGAGTTTGCCTCAAAACATTATTTTCTGCTAAATGTCACTGTCCCACCAGCAGGACGCCTACATTTACTTCAATGTTTGCATATGAATTCTTATCTAATCATGACAAACTGTATAACTTATTGTTTGAAAGCTCCAAGAGTGTAGATTTAAATCAATAGGGTGGGGTGACGCTTAAAGTCATGGTTGAGTTTGGAAAAAACCGTGGTGAGTCCGTTTTATGAGTACTAAGGTGAAGTCGTGTGCTGATATCTGTTCATGATCTGTTATTGCGACAGAAGAGTGCCTATGGAAACCCAGAGCTGAATTGAAATAATAAAACGATGATTTGTGTTTAAAATTGGTTATTTTAAAGAGCAACTATGGTCCGATTCACAATTTCCTTTGGTGTGTAACTGCGGAAACACGCGCTATTCACCTCAAACGTGTCTTTGAATATTTTCAACTTGAGAGAAAAATTCGAATGACACAAAGTTAAATCCCGCAGGTAATCTAGAGCGAGTAACATGATGCCATGCGTTTGGTGTGTACGTAGCATTAGTGTGTATAAGAACATGTTAACGATATACAAAAGGTATAAACTCCAAAGCAAACGATGACGCGAGTTATAATCTCCAACGTAAATCTCTTTTCTTGGACTACAACAAACACACAGATTGTAGGAAACGTAGAGTGATGTAGACAAGACCGACATTATCATAATTCCTCCTGCTTTGGATTCACAGCCTGTAGATTAACTCCTGTTAGCATTGCATTGTGAGCGAATCTTTCAAACATGGTAAGGAACGTCACATTTCAGCTGACGTCAGAGGTATTCAGGCCAATCACAACGTACAGATTAGCTGGCCAATCAGGGACACAGAGCTTTTCAGCAGTATATCTGGAGCTACAAAAATGTATGGTATGTGAAAAATAATGTGTTTTTTTTTACCATAAACCACGCAAACACATTGTATTACACCAAATACACAACATAACAATGTTTTTAGCAATACTTTAGTAATACTTTAAATATTGTGTTCAAACAAACCAGTAAATTCATTTTTTTTTATTTAAAGGTGTCATGGTGGGTCATTACTAAAGCTTTTTGGTGAAAAACATACAAATGAAGTAATTTATGTTTTTCACCCTCTGATTTGTGTGTTTTCACTTTACTCCATTTTCATAAAAAATTGATTATTTACTCACCCCTTTCCATCCAAGATATTTATGTAATCTTTGTACAGTCGAGAAGAAATTTTGTTTAAAGGAAAACATTCCAGGATTTTTCTCAATATAGTGGACTTTATTAGACCTCAACAGTTTACAATTTCAATGCAGCTTCAAAGGACTCTAAATGATCCCAACTGAGGCATAAGGGTCTTATTTAGCCAAACAATCGTAATTTTCTCCTACCCAAAAAAAAGTATTTTTAACCACAACTTCTCATCTTGCACTAGCCGTATGACGTGTCAGCGTGACCTTACGTAATCACGTCGAAAGGTCACGCATGACAGACGCGAAACTACCCCTCCAGTGTTTACAAGTGTGGAGAAAGGACCATCGGAAGGAACATTCCGACGCTTTTGTATGTGAAATGATACTAATTAATGTCTTTGTGTCAGTTTATTGTTTAAAATGGTCTGCAAGTGTGCGTTTCACATTTAACGCGTGACCTTATGATGTGATTATGTGGTATGAAAGTATTTTTTTGGGGGGGGGGGTGAAAATAATGATCGTTTTGCTAGATAAGACCGTTATGCCTTAGTTGGGATCATTTAGAGCATTATACTGCAATTATAAACTGCATTAAAACTATAAACCGTTGAGGTCCACTAAAGTCCACTATAAAGAAAAATCCTGGAATGTTTTCCTCAAAAAACGTACTGACTGAAGAAAGACTTACATAAACATTCTGGATGACATTGGGGTTAGTAAATTTGTTATTATGAAGGCAGAGCAATCCTTTAAGAGCGTTGGTAACACTTTATTTTACGTTGTCTTTGTAACACATGTTACATGAAATTATTATAGTAATAACAGTTAATTATGCATAGTTACATGCAACTAACCCTAAACCAAACCCTAATCCTAACCCCAACCCTATAGTAAGTACATGTTGTTAATGATTATTACTTAGTACTTAAATGTATAATTACACTGTAACAGTGATGCCGTAAAATGAAGTGTGACCGAGCGTTCGGCATGGCTTGTTGTCCCGCCCACTTCTATGATTGATAGGCTACGTGCTGCGGCTAAAACTGCAGTCTCACTACAGAAACAGCTTCTCAAACTTTGCAAACTAAACAAATTATGTCTTTATTTATCATGTCACAGACAGCAAAACAATCTCACAGGCACAACGCTAAAAGTTTTCACCACTATAGGAAGCATTTAAGTGAATCACTTGTTTTCCACAGCCAGCAACAGCCAATATTTGTCTGATATCGCAAGTTTAATGTTATTATAATCTTATCATGACTGTAAACAACTAGTTTCTAGTATCCAGATGCAGCTTCATTTGAGTTGGTCCTCTGACTAAACGCCAGTGGGCGGAGCCAACAATATAATGATGTGCTGTGTGTTTTTCAGGGTGGGGCCAGGTTACGAATACATAAATGATTTCGTCATTTGAAAAAAGGGCATTTTAGTTATGAGACTTGCAAGATGTATTAATGATACTAAGATCTGTAATGTTTCAAAAGATCAAGGCTAAACTGATTCCAAATTCCTAAATGTTTAATGAAATACATGTTTGATTGACATTTGTGAAATTTAGTTCTCCGATTCGATAGCAATGTCACTATAGTCAGCGATTCATGGAGACCAAGTCGTATTCACACCATCACAGTGACAAGATGTTCACACAGCAGCATGCATCTCACATTCGAGACAAAAATGAGCAAAAAATGAAGAAAATCAAGGAGGGCAGGAAGAGGGAGGTGCTTGAAAATAAAGGGAGCGTTTGAGAAATAATGAGGATTCAAGGCAAACGAAACCCTGTCAATCATTTGCTTTCGTGGAAATACTGAAATTAATTACTTCACGTTGGCAGGGTGCCGTGTTTGCTGTGCATGGCTGCCGGCACAGACAGAAGGCCAGGAAAGAGACGAATGATTGATCGCAGGAAGAAGAGAGATTATGAGCGTTTGACAGATGATTTTGGGGGTAATGTGAAACTGAGAATGGAGGGCGTGTTCAAGTTTTGTAGACTCGTAAAGTATTGTCCATATTAAATAACAAATGGCAGTGCTGACTCTTGCACGGCTCTCAATACTCCATTCGGATTGGTCCAAAGCAGCATTCTGGTATCCAATGATGTATAGTTGACCTTTGTTACGGGTAACCTATTTATTACATAGATAACTTGTGTTGCATGACTTTGTTGTTTCCTATCACATACGTTTTCAATGCAGATCCATATTTCATGTCCATCTATTGCTTTCCTATTGGCGAGAAGAAGCTTAGTAAAAGGTTTAAGTTATAGTTAATCACAATATAATAGACCTCTTTGTGGTGATCTGTGTTTGCTTTAAGATACAGACTTGCTCATTTTACAACATGCGTATTTACAGTTTGTTGTTGTCACACGGACCACATGCTGCACTACAGTCTTATTGTGTTTATGTTATACACTACAGTATATATTTATGTGCCAACGTGATGATTTTTATCATGCATTCGACAAAATCGCTGGCGGCTTCACTTTAATTTTACACAGCACCACGGCAAGGGGTAGAGCCCTTAATACAATTAACCAATTAATCTAATTACCAAGTTCATAATTAATTGTGTAATTAAAAGAAAGGTTTCATTGAGATTCAACCTACAGCGTGAATGTGCCACTGCGGTTCACTGCAAACCTCAGCCGAAGATTTTATTCACCCTGTTGGCATGAGCTGATTACAGAAGGCAAATCAGATTTAATCAAATGATTTTGCTTTGATAATATAATTATTTCACTTTGTTTTATTAATGATGTTTAGAAAGAAAATGCATTAATTATGCTTATGAACCTGCTTGAGGAGCTTGAAGACTTTATTGTTTTGGCAGACTTATTTATTCAAACCGATATCAAAGTATACTTTAACAGTAAATTCAAGTTGTAGGTTTCTTTTTACATGCAAGGTATAGCAGCTTATGCTGCGTTTACACCAGCCGTGGTAGAGGCGTGAAGCGCGAGTGATTTCAATGTTAAGTCAATGTGAAGATGTGTTGACGCGCGTCTGGAGGTCCCGCGATGCGGAAGAGGTGTTCGGTGCGGCACGGAAGACGCGTTTCCGCCTCTTTTGCACGTGAAGGACGCACGAAAGGCGCAAATTGAGCGTTGTGCGCGGTACGCGCGAATGGTGCTTTTTGTGCATTTTGCGGTTCACTCGAATTTGCGGCTGACGCCCGAGTTGAAAATTTTGAACTTTGGCGGAATTTTGCACCACGTTTACCAATAAGAAGCCTGCTTGCTGCTGTGGTGGCAGCCCCGCCCGGAGTCACTCATTCAACCAAGGCTTGATATTGTCCGTGCGCAGTCACCCGGAGCTATACGACACAAGTTTTTATTTCTATAGAGAAGACTAGAATAAAAAAGACCTCGCTTGGAAGAGTGTCAGTAAGGACTTTGGGCAACCTGGTAAGTTGTAATACACACTTCACTTTTGAGTCACGTGACGTTTATCGACCCGCGTCGTTTATTTTCCCCCTATAGTAAGGTTACCAAATACAAACTGGTAACTGTCTTGATAAATGCAAATCAACATCAGTCATCTTGCAAACAGACACTCGCACAGCAGTTGCCCCTCCCACAAGAAGCGGATTTTGCCTCGGACGCGCGTCAAATGCTTGCTTTTTCCGCGCGTCTACTCCGCTCTACACGCGCGAATGCATTCAAAGTGTTCAAGCGGCAAACTAGGCGCGGTAGACGCGATTTTGACGCCCAAAACGCGTTTGGTGTAAACTCAGCATTAGTGTCGCTACAAACTGAGCTACATGTAGAGTAGTATGGGTTCAGGATAGTTCATTTCATAAATTTGTGCTATATTTGAAAGGTCCTTCAGGATTTCTTTTTTTCAATTCAAGTGTATATAAAAGTTATATACAGTAAATTAAGTCTTAAAGACAGATTTGAGTTTGTTACTGTGTGACACAGTATTTTGAGATATGAGAATTAACTGATACTTTATCCTTTTTCATATATAAATCACTAAATGAGCCCAAAATATTAATAGGTTTCTCAAACAAATGTATTCAGAAGACATTTATTACCCACTGGAGTCATTTGGGTTACTTTAATGATGGATATCCAACTGAAAAGGGGTTTTAGCTGGTCTCCCAGTCTGGTTTTAGCTGGTGTAGCAGGCTGGTTTTAAAGGAGATTTGGACACTTATTAGCTGGTCAGGACCAGCTTAAACCAGGTACTTCTATCTTAAACCAGGTAAGACCTCGTACAGTCTGGCCGAGATGCTTAAGCTGGCCTGACCAGCTAAAAAGTGTCCAAAACCTTACCAGTCTAATCAATTTGCATATAAATAACACAACTTTTCAAAAGTGATGTAATGCATACGCCAAAGTCCAATTAAATTTTAGATTGGGATTTAAATGGTAAAACAAATTGAGAAACCAATGCATACACGTGGCATTTGCACGCACCTGCTCTCCAACAAAGTGAATGGGAAGGACTGGACGCAAAATTTGACTTTTGTGTATGCATTGCACGGCTTTTGAAAAGTTGTGTTATTTATATGCAAATTGATGCGAATGGGTTCCCAAAACCCCTCTAAAACCAGCCTGCCACAAAAGCTTACCCAGCTAAAACCAGGCTGGGAGATCAGCCTAAACCAGTCTTTTCAGTAGGGTATTTGGAGCTTCAGTGTGGAGCTTTGATCACCATATAAGACGAAAACAGAACATCAATTTAAATATATATATTTTTGTTGGATGACATGAGGGTGAGTAAATCATAAGATACATTTTTATACTTCTTTTAAAGTTGGAAATATAAATGGATCATGTAAATAGATCTACCATATTACACTGTTTTAGGAGCATGTTATTTAATAAGGAAGTACTCGGCTACCAACGGGTGGCAAAAATCGTTTTTAGTGGCCCCGAATAAGACCGATGTGTAAAATCATCTCTAACATAAACACTGCTAACGCATGTGTTTGTTCAGCCCACGTTTACTAACCGCGTTCTCTCGGCAGTTCTGATGTGTATTTCTCTTCGTAAAACGAAACGCAAACAAGCACTTCTGCTATGTCAACATCTCATACGAGCTGAAAAAGGCTGTCGTAAAGAAAACAAATACGAGGGAAAGTGTGAGTGCGGGTGTGTGCAGGATGATTTTAAGCCGCTGTGACGATTTGTGTTGTTGTGGTGTAAGTGTAACAGTCTCTGTAAGTGAAAGTCATAGTTCACAGTCATCAGTTTTTTCTGATACCCACCAAAGCGAGGTGTTAGGAATGCACTGCGGCTTTGAAAGGCTGTGCGTTTATTTATATTTAAATCTATCGTCTCTGTGGTGAATATAGCTATGGTGAAATGTTTCTACCCTTTTAGCACTTGATTCAGCTCGGTTACTAGAAAGATGTTTATTTATGCAAGTACAGAAAGCATGCAGGTAAGATTCTTTCGAAGTGTCAGTCTGCGATTACAGCCGGGTCTGTTGGGCTTGGACGCTGGAGGAACCCGGCACTCAGGGGCGCCAAGTGTGATGATGCTAAATGCGGAGAGATTGTTATGTTATCTAGCATGAAAACGGAAGCACTTTTAACATTCATCATTGATGAGCCTGAGATGATGGGCGATTCCCTTGCTTTACTTCTGAGCCCCGGCTTACTGGATGCACACACATAACATTCATCTGGATGTGCAGGGTGTTAGTGATGTATTACTGTTAAAACATACTCCATGGGCTCCATTGACTGACATAAACTCTTTCTCGGTTCATGATCGCACCAGCAAGTCATGACTATATGAGACTTGCACTAGTGTAAACAACATTTAAAAGATGCAGTTTATCATTTCTGCACCACTAGCAGCACAAAACGAAAACGTTGTTTGTTTGTCTGAGCAACCCAGACTAAGCTGTGCTGTAGCAATCTGAGGCAAGACAATAAATCTGCCTTAAAAGTAGTTATAGAAATATTTCCAATTCTAATTGATACTGCTAGTGGAACAGAAATGGCTAAATGTTAAATATTACTGAGGAAAGTAAATTAATAAGGGACATAATTCTCTTGGTAAGCCACTCCTCATTGTTTGTGTGGAAGTGACTCCCTTTCTCTGTATAAGCCACTCCCATTATCTGTGCACAAACCACTCCCCTTTGTGTGTAAGGCACTCCCCTTCTCTGTGCGTGAACCTCGCCCATTTGATGTATGTAAGCCACTCCTATTTTCTTTGTGTTGGCCACTCCCATTATCTGTGCACAAGCCATTCCCATTTGTGTGTAAGTCACTCCCCTTCTCTGTTTGTGAACATTGCCCATTTGATGTATGTAAGCCACTCCTATATTCAATGTGTTGGCCACTCCCCTTTGTGTGTAAGTCACTCCCCTTCTTTGTGTATGAGCCTCGCCCATTTGATGTGAATGAGCCACTCCTATTTTCTGTGTGTGAGCCACTCCCATTCTGTGAATGAGCCACTCCCCTTTGTGTTTAAGTCACTCCTCTTCTTTGTGTATGAGCCTTGCCCATTTGATGTATGTGTGCCACTTTTATTTTCTGTGTGTGAGCCACTCCTAATCTCTGTCCACAAGCCACTCCCCTTTGTGTGTAAGTCACTCCCCTTCTCTGTTTGAGCCTCACCCATTTGATGTGTGTGAGCCACTCCTATTTTCTGTGTCTGAGCCACTCCGATTCCCTGTGCACAAGCCACTCCCCTTTTTGTGTAAGTCACTTCCCTTCTAGGTTTGTAAGCCTCGCCCATTTGATGTGTGTAAGACACTCTTATTTTTTGTGTGTGAGCCACTCCCATTCTCTGTGCACAAGCCACTCCCCTTTTGTGTAAGTCACTTCCCTTCTAGGTTTGTAAGCCTCGCCCATTTGATGTGTGTAAGACACTCCTATTTTCTGTGTGTGAGCCACTCCCATTCTCTGTGCACAAGCCACTCCCCTTTGTGTGTAAGTCACTCCCATTCTAGGTTTGTGAGCCTTGCCAATTTGATGTATGTGAGCCACTCCTATTTTCTGTGTGTTGGCCACTCCCATTCTCTGTGCACAAGCCACTCCCCTTTGTTTGTTACTCCCCTTCTAGGTTTGTGAGCCTCGCCAATTTGATGTATGTAAGACACTCCTATTTTGTGTGTGTGTGAGCCACTCCAATTCTGTGAATGAGCCACTCCCCTTTTTGTGTAAGTCAATCCCCTTCTCTGTGTGCGAACCCCTAGTCCATTTGATGTATGTAAACCACTCCTATTTTATCTGTTTGAGCCACTCCCATTCTCGGTGCAAAAGCCACTCCCCTTTGTGTGTAAGTCACTCCCCTTCTTTGTGTGTAAACCTCGCCCATTTGATGTATGTTAGCCACACCTATTTTCTGTGTGTTGGCCACTCCTATTCTCTGTGCACAGGCCACTTCCCTTTGTGTGTAGATTACTCCCCTTCTAGGTTTGTGAGCCTTGCCAATTTGATGTATGTAAGACACTCCTATTTTCTGTGGGTGAGCCACTCCCATTCTCTGTGCACAAGCCACTCCCCTTTGTGTGTAAGTCACTCCCCTTCTAGGTTTGTAAGCCTCGCCCATTTGATGTATGTTAGCCACTCCTATTTTCTGTGTGTTGGCCACTTCCATCCTTTGTGCACAGGCCACTCCCCTTTGTGTGTAAGACACTCCCCTTCTTTGTGTTTGAACCTCGCCCGTTTGATGCATGTCAGCCACTCCTATTTTCTATGTGTGAGCCACTACCATTCTCTGTGTTGGAGTCCCTCCCATTCTCTGGGTGTGAGCCTTTACTAAAACGGCAATGACTTACAGAAATCTAAGGAAGAAATGTAATTGTCAACAGTTTAATCTTTTTTTATGTTAGCAATTTTTTATAGAAATATTAGCGGTTGGAAATGTCAAACTTCTAAAAATAACCGAGTCAACACAAGTGCCATGTTTAAAACTGAAAGTAGAAAATAAACTACTCGGATAGATTTTTGAATTTGTAAGCACATTTGGCTTGACAAATGCAGCAGGTAAGTTAAAATTGAATATGTCCTTCCAGTAAGAGTGAAGCGTTTGGCTTAGTACTTATGTTCAAGAGCCCCTTTAGGATTTTGGCCTCCTCTCATCGTCTGACCGGCCTCTCAGGCGCAGCGCCTGACACTCGACAGGACAGATTCAGCCATCGCATTCGGTCCATCTGCCACGAGCACCAGCAACACAAAAGACCCATTTAAAGAGATTATGTTGACAATCTATGTCAACAATGCCCATTGTTTATTTAATTAACAGAGGGACGTCCTGCCAGTGGCATTCACATTCATTTAGTAATATAAACCTCACACTTCACTCTGAATAGCCATTTACCGATGGCGAATAGATTGAATGCTTTACAAGAAGCACAAATAACTTTATATCATCCAATCGATATTCACTGTGTATATACACAGTATATATCATTTATCTGGTCAACAAGCTGGTGTCACATTTTTGGACACAATTTTGAGTATAGCACTATTGTAGTGCTGGTTAATGTGTGAGAGATTGAGTTTATGAGGTTACATATATGAGAGCTTTTAATAGATCTGCATCTCCAGAGAGCACTGAGACAATATTACAATTTGTAAGATATGTGTGATGGAGTGCTAAGGATATGGTAGGTGTGACTAGATAACTAGTTTAGTTGCAAACACTACAATAGTTGCAGTGCATCTAAGGGTCTTTTTACACCTTCTTTGACTGGATAGCTATCTGATTTGTTAAAACTGTTCCATTAACATTAGGCCACATAAATGCGTCTTGGCAAAACGGATATGAATCCGATCTTCTACTCTTGCGAAATATGCAAATGCACTATTCATTTCTCAGCCTTAAAAAACTTACGACGACGTTTATACAACAAAAGGCAGCACTTAATGTATGTTGTACTGAATGTTGGGAAGTCTGATTGCTCGGTATGAGCTGGAGTGCACAGAGCAGTAGAAGAGTGATGGCATGATGATTTAACATACAGGTCCATAACGGGGAAAAGTGTCACAAAACTCTCTCTCAAAGTTTTATTTCTTTGTTTAATATAATCGAGTTTGTCATTTGACTCTTTTATTGGTTCTAAAAAGTTTTGCTGTCGTCACTCCATAAAGCAATAAGCGCGTCATCTTTGTTTGTTTGTTTCTTTGCCGGCTAACTTCCGGGTGATGTGTTTACGTTTGGGAGGAGTTATGCGCTGACACATGTGGTTTCATCAACCATGTATTTACACTTGTCCAGTTTGTCTGAAATGCGTCCCAGACCACCTCCTGAAGTGGTTTGAGCAATCAGATTTAAATCCATCTCAAAAACGTTTCGGAGGGCATTTACACCTGGTCTTTTTACGATTGGATAGCTATCCAATCAGAGAAAATGCATGAACTTTTAAAAACAAACTTTTAAAGATGAATTTTAAAGTGCACGTTTTTGAGAACAACGGCTTGTTATCTCCACTTAAACTTCGAAAATGTGAATTTGTGATAATGCTGATGTCGTGCATACGCTAATTCAGTTCGTAGGTATGCGCAAGTATAACCAAAACAACAATGGCGGCCTATGGGACTGCGTTTGTGCTGCTCAAAATTTTATTAACACTTCCCCAACAAAGTTCACAAAAATTTGATGCTTTATATATTCAAGGGTTACTTTTAGTAATGAACCTACCGTATTGTTCACCCAAACAAAACTGCTTGATGTTTTTGCTATTTTATTTAAAGGTCTGTAGAAGTATGCGTATGTGATGAGGGGCAACCTTCGGATCTTTCTGATGAAGCCAATACGGAAGTGATTTAAGTTTTTGTAGTTTTCACTTAAACTACAGGACCGCGACCTGACGGTTGGAAACTACACTGTAAAAAAAATCCGTAGAAATTACAATGGGATTGCAGCTGGGTTGCCGGTAATTTACCGTAGATTTACATTTATGTTATTTACTGGCAAGAGTTTGTTCAAAGTTAAATAAATTTAAAATATTAACAAGTCTTTATCTTTACAGAATAAAACTATACAATAACAGCCTCATGCAAAGCATTCTGGGTACCAGAAATCATCATCAACCTTTTTCTGTTTTTTGCTTCAGATTTTGTTTCCCAGAACGTTTTGCTTGATGCTGTTTTTTTTGGTTTTGCTCTGTAGGGACAAAGACTTGTAAATGTTTAATATTCATTTAACTTTGAACAAAATGTTGCCAGTAAAAAACATAAATTTAAATCTACAGTAAGTTACCGGCAACCCAGCTGCAATTTCTACGGAATTTTTTTACAGTGTACTTTAGTGCGGTTTTGGCCGATAGAGGGCTGCAAAGCGAATGCGAAAGTGCTGTTCACCCTGTTTCGAGTGGTTATTTTAAGGTAAAAAAACTCTTTGGTGTTGCTTTAAGGGCGTGGCCACTTGAGTGATGGTTAAACTGTCACTAGAGCGTGCCGGGGGGCGTGGTTTTAGCAACCAGCCACCTCAACATCACCCACGTCCTGCCTCTTTACCCATTTTTGGATATCTGCGATTGATGCGCGGTGATGTGCAGGCAAGATGGCCAGGCAGTCACCGCCTAATTTAAGCTTCAAAAAACAATCTTCAGAAACCTATTTACAGTTTATGGTATGTGAGCAGGCACATTGTGTTTCTTTACAAAGCAACATCCCCATCTACTGGCCTGGCATGCATGATACTATTGGGTTTCCGTGGATCTGTGTGCTTGACAGCGTTGTCGTGTTTACATGAAAAAAATGCCAAGAAAAAACTTTTCATTTTCAACTACATTATTGTTATATAACCTTTAATTAACGTGCAAACTTTTTTATTGTGTTTGTTTGTGTTGTGGATGTTAACTGGTTGTTTGGATGTGTTAATAACTGCATGTGTAAACAATATTTTCTTTTAATCGATGTACTGTGTAGACATAATATAACTGGCAACCCTTGCATTAAAACTATTTTTAGTTAAAGTGAAAAACTCTACTTGACAGCTTGCCTGACAAATGTTGGTACACATGGCAGATAGCTCCTTATACTTAGAAGTCTTGACTAACATTTTATGTCCACACATAAAAAATAAATATGCTTTCTATGTGAGTTGTTGATGATTAAATATGAATGTGTGTCAGTGCATTCAAGGCTTTCCCTACAAACATAGGGAGTGCATGTTATTATATATAGTATAGACAATCTTACAGATATACGACGACATGTTTATCCATGTGAATTAAGGAACGTTTATTGCAGCAGAATAGACGCCTCGTTGGTTTACACTGACTTTACACCATGATGGGTGTCATAAATATATATTTCTGTTTAGGTGGAGCCTGTATTAAAATAAAAATGAGTTATCTCTCGCTGGAACTCATCACTTGGGTCTCATTGCCCGCTTGTTGTTTTCGCATTAAACGGACAGCCGCGCATAAACTCCATAGTTTAAAAAAAACAAATTTTAGACACAGATCAGCTGCCCGTGTCTTTGGAGTTTTACTTCAACGTGCCATTTTAAATGTAGTCAAAC